>NW_006799979.1:1753419-1761341 GCF_000485575.1 Poecilia formosa | reverse complement strand
ACTTAAGCAGGTCAAGATCTACAATGTTGTTAACCAACTTCTACCGTTTGCTTTTCTTTATTTCTTTATTGACACTTCTGTGGTCTATGTTAATAACATTAATGGAAATGGACTGAAACTAATGTATTTACAGTTTAAAAAAAGATCAAAGTGAACGATAAAAATAGTTCAAAAGTAGTTAGTTACATTTTCTTAAGTAACTTTTTGGTACTTTTAGGAGTAGTTTTACAACACTTCACTTTTAACTTTTACTTGAGTACTTTTTTTTTTAATCAAGCATTGGTAAGTGTACACATAAGTTTTAATTTTTCTTTAACGTCTGTCAACATTTCACATTTTAATGAGAAAAATAATTTTTATCCACATCTGTGCGTTGCGAAAAGGTCTGCAACAGGGAGGAAGTCAGTCATTTTGTACTACAGCTGCAGTTTCGATCGAGGTTCTTTGTGTGCATATAGGATGAATAACTTGGAGACATGACAACAATTGAGAAAAAACATGAAAACTACAAACGTCACACAAATAGCAACAGAATGAATCAGAAACACCTTTTCTCTTCATTCGAGGTCGAAGTAATTGAATATGGATTTAATGACATTTGATGAAGACTCATTTAAACTTTGTCCGATCTCTGCTAAACTGGTCATGAAGGATATTTGCCCAGATCTGGACTTGTATCCATGTATGAATATTCAGTGGAAATTTTATCTGTTAAGCCACCTATTGTATTCAAAGTCGCTGTATCCGCCTTTCGTAGAAGATCTGTGTAAATCTCATTGGTCATTTTGAGTAAACACAAAGTCACATGCTTTCCTCACTATGCTTCCCTTTGACCCAGTTGGTCACGTTATCTTCAAACTGTGCTTATCGACAGATAACAAGCTGCTGTGTTGCATCGTGTGAAACTTACAGGTCATCAATTTAGGATTGAACTTCTCTCCAATTCTCAATGGCCAAAGAGGAAACTTTTTTTCCCCTGTGTAATAGAGAACCTTTTCTGAATGAATTGTTTTCAAAGTTTACAAAGGGCGCCACCTGCTGACTACATTCACATACTGCAGAGGCTTAAGTAGTGACAGAAACACCCATGTGTTGCACTTCTAGGCTAGATACAGTTTTAACTCTTTTTTTTTTTTTTTCCCTGAAGGTTTTTCCCTTGGTTGCTCGCTTTGCAGATCGACTTGTTGTGAAGCTTGGAAAAATGAACCTGGATGAGCCCGTTCTTGTCAAAGAGTAAGTGTTTTGATCCGTTGTATTACCCCTGATTTTGAACCGTTCCTCCCCAAACGAATAACAACACAAGCCTTTACTTTTTTCCTTTTCAGACTCGTTATGCCATACAGTTTGGACGTGGTGACCAGCGCCTCATTCAGCGTGGAGACGGACTCCATCAACAACCCCGACGACCCTGTTATAGCTCACATGCAGAAGATTATGAAAATCAATTTCTTGCCGTTTTTTCTCTCTTGTACGCCATCCTCTTCCCTCAAGCATTTCATTTAATACGACTAGAACACACTGTCTATTTTCATTTGACAACTTTGTGTGTTTTTAGCGATGTTTCCTCTTGGCCGTTACCTGCTGAAGCTCTTCAAGGTTGAGATGATGCCCTCATCCAGTTTGAACTTTTGTTACGACATCATTAAGAAATTTAAAGACCAACATAATGCAGAGGTATCGGTAAGTGTTGATTTGCTGTCATGTCTCCTATGGAAAAAAAAAAACAACAACCAAAAAACAAACATTAGTGCGTGTAGGTAATATGTTCTATGTAAATCCAGACTCGTGGAGACTTCCTGCAGGTGATGATTCAGAGTGAGATTCCAGAAAGCGACATAAAGAGCGAACATGAGCAACCAAGTAAAGGTCTGTTTTCATTGATTGTGAATGATCGGGGCTGAAGTTTAAACTACAATCAAAAGGTCCACTAATAACGAAAAAAAAAATCAAAATCTAATTCTTTTTTTTTTGTGGCAAGTTTCTAGTGCAAATACCTGAGTTTTGTCTTATTTCAAGTGTAGTAACTTAAAAATAAATTTTCAACAAGATATAGGAGCTTCTTTTAAATCACTACTGGGAGATCTTTGCACTTATAGCATGTGTCTTGTTACAAGTGAAAAAAAAATATGCCAGTGAAACTAGTACTTTTTTTAAAATCAATATTAACAACAACAGTTAAGCCCATACCATCATACTACCTCCACCATGTCTGACTGTTGTTATGGTATTCTTCTGAAGTGTTGTTAGTTATTTGATGTTAGAAATAACATGACTCAGACCTGACAAAAAGGTCCAAACTTGTGTTTTTTTGTTTTTTTTTGTTTTTTTTTGTTTGCTTTGGAGTAGATATTTATTTTTGTCTATTTTTTGATCAGCAGTAGTTTTTGTCTTGAAGCTCTCCCATGCATGCCATTTTTAATTTTTTTTTCCCACAACCTCTTTAATCTGAAGCAGATGATTAACTCACATCAGTGTGTCTGGTTGCAGGTCTGACTGAGCACGAGATCCTTTCCCAGAGCGTGATGTTCATCTTCGCTGGCTTTGAGACAACCAGCACAACCCTGTCGTTTCTCCTTTATAATCTGGCACTCTACCCTGATATCATGCGGACGCTGCAGAAAGAAATCGACGACCGCCTACAGAATAATGTAGATTGACACTTTAATTTGTTTTTAATTTTACATAATCTCTGAGTTTTAGGGTGTTCATTTACATCCAACTTACTCTGCTGCATCCAGGCTTCCATTTCCTATGATGACCTTAATAGTCTGGAGTACCTGGACCAGGTTTTGTGTGAGTCCCAGCGAATACTTCCCACTGCGCCTCGACTTGAGAGGATATGCAAAAAGACGATGGAGATTAATGGCATCACCATCCCAGAGGGAACGTTAGTTGGGATCCCAGTGCATTTGTTGCACATGGACCCACGGTACTGGAGCTCACCTGAACTCTTCAAACCAGAGAGGTATTTTTAAAGAGGAAACCAGCTGCGCAAATCTTTGCCGATATTCTGCTAATGTTGAAAAAGCGCAATTTTGAAACTGCCCTGTTTCCTTTTTTTTTTTTAACGAAGTCAAATTAAAGCCACACGTAAATAAGCTTGTTCACGCTTTAAGTCGTTAAAACTCATGACAGAAGGATGTAAACACTTACGTGAAACATAATTCAACCATCGCTCTAGGCAGCTAGCGCTCACCATCTGTCATCCATCAGAGGAGACGTCGGCGTCTTGAAGCAACAAGCCTCTTTTATAATTAGAGTTATGGGTTCAATACGTTCGAATGACACAAAACTTTTTAGGAACTCTGCAGTGCTGCGAGAGCTCTGGTGGAGCCAATGGCACATTGTCCGGAAAAAAAAGAAAAAGAAAAAAAACGTTTTCCTCCTACCACTTCTTCGTCGTTTTTGCCACTGGTGACATCCGGTTACTGATCACGTGACTTGTGTGATGCGAAAAAAGTCTTCTTCTTCTTCTTCTTCTTCTTCTTCTTATTATTATTATTATTATTCTTATTGGTTTTGCTGGCAGTTGGCAACAAACTTTTAGTAGCATTACCGCCACTTACTGGTATGGAGTGTGGTTCGAAAAAAGCGTTTCCCTTGCAGTTTTGCGGTATATTGTGACCGACTGTAGGAGGCGCTGTTGCCTTTTACCACTATCCTAGGTTTTGCCAGAGAAGCGCGCGGAGGTGGATTAGGGACAAACAAAAGCATAACAAGTAACATCTCACCGCTAATATTACGACTATTATGGAAATATAGATGGTCACAGCTCTTCTTAGATGTGGCCATGTTATTTAGTAGAGCTTCGTATTGTACTATATGTTACAGTGTGGTCACAATATCTGAGCTATAATTTTCTGTGATTGTCTATAATTCCATAATAGTCACAATATTAGTGTTCAGATGTTATATCCTTTTGTGTTCCACCAACCCCCCACCTGCCGACTCCCATGTAAAGGTTATGGAAAACCACCAAATACTAAAGCAATTTTTTTTTTTTAAATTGGCGTGTTTCCATTAAGCAAGTTTATTTTTGTGATTTCAAATTGCACAGATTTATGGTTAATGGAAAAGCAATTACTGTTTTATTGTTCCTGACATCTTAGAAGAAGAAAAAAACCTCAAGAAGATTAAAAAAATAACTAAAATGTAACAGACACTTTAATCTGGTCCCTGCAGGTTCAGTAAGGAGAATGAGGAGGATCTGAACCCGTACGCGTACATGCCGTTCGGACTCGGCCCGCGTAACTGTGTCGGGATGCGATACGCCATCCTGGTCATGAAGATGGTCATCGTGCGCATCCTGCAGAAGTACTCTGTGGAAAAGTGCAGCGACACCTTGGTAAGACCGACAGCCTGCAACAATTCAGTCGTTCTGCTCTGTTGCCATCTCAACGTTTCATTTCTGTCTGTTTCCGTCTTCAGGTCCCAATTCAGTTTGACTTTAGGTTCCAACCTACCAAGCCTCTGGCGGTGAAATTTGTTCCCAGAGAACTATAATGGAAGACTTATTAATTTTTTTTTAATAATCTGGATGGATGATTGCTTCTGAATGTTGTGTAATTCAATCACTGCTGAGAGATCATGTAACTTGGCTGTGCTTTCTAAAGTCCGTCTTTGTTGGCTGTCGTGAATAGCGGACTGCAGTTATTTCAGTTTGTGAGGTGAAGGCCAGATTGTGTGTGTGTGTGTGTGGGTGTGGGGGTGTACACAGTGCCTTGCAGAAAATGTTCACACTTCTAGCATTTCTTCAAAATATGCAAAGCTAAAACCACAAACTTTCATATGGATGTTGAACATTGACGTGAATGAGCAACACAAAGCGATATTTAAATGTGCAGCAGAAAATAAAATAAGAAAATCAGTTTCTTGTAATAAATACATTAAAAACAAATTTTAGATGTGAAATATTCCTTTTCATGTGAACAAACATGTTTACCAGATTTTCTTAGAGGATTCTACCACATTTTTAATTTTCAAATTTCTAATTTTTGTAAGACATTTTGACAACAATCTGGACTTTCCAATCCAAAATGTTTACTGCATAAAAAAATCAAGTGTTTAGGTAGCACACATCATAAAACTAAACAGTTTTTTGATTTTCAGAATGCCGTATAAAGCTCTTTCACTGCTTTCCACCCCCAATTCAAATTCAAAAACACTTTATTAACCCCAAAGGGAAATTAAATGTTGTAACTCACTAATTTAGATTCTTCAGAGTTATTGAAGATAACATCCTGCCTTAAAAATAATTACATAAAACCTGATGGTTTTAAATAATCAACAATTCTTGGAATTATAAATGAGGACTTCTAATTATAAAAATTCATGTGTCATCACTGGTATCTTTAAGTATGTAAAAACAATCAATAGCAATAATCTTTTGACATTTGAAAAAAAATTTAACAAAATGATTATTGGTGAACTAAAACATTTATGTCAACATATAGGCCCCAGACTAGATGGACAGTTTCTCTCTCTCTCTCTCTCTCTCTCTCTCTCTCTCTCTCTCTCTCTCTCTCTCTTTTTAAAGCTCCAATAGGTTCAGCAGAGCTGGAAACAGAAGAGACAAAAAGTGAGATGGGTTAATTTCATCTACAAATGTGAATGAAAACATAAGGCTTTAGTTTTTTTTCTGGAACTAAATAAGTATGATTTATTGTCAGTTAAATTGTCATAACATAAAAAGACAGGAGTGATATACTGTATTATTTTAATATTCAGATGGGATCCAGCTGTGTTGGACTGTATTAAAATCTCTGGGGGAGGAGGGAAGAAAAAAAAATCACTGTAAAACAGCTTTCTGGGGTTTCCTGATGTGCAATAATTTTACTCTGGAACATTTACTTTTATAGTAAATTTCACGTTCATGTGAACAACTCATATTTATGAAAATCTTTATTCACGTCAAAGCCATCTTCAGCTATTTTTTTAGGATAGTCTTAACTTGTGTCTTAAACATGTTAAGACAAAATACCTTTGCTTTACCTTTTCTTCTGCAACACTGATGTTTATTTGTAACAAACCTAAAATAAACAAATTACTCTGGGGGACAGAGCATCAAAACAACGGAAACTAAAATGATTGAGTTGGAAAAAAGAAGAAGAAAGGAATCCAGTCCCTTATGAAAAATGGACCATTTTCAAACGGTGCTACATTTGTAAAGGTGTCTAACTATTTATGTGTGGTGGAGGAAAATGTGGCCCAGAGGTTAGCTCGATGCTAATCGGTTTTGAAAAGACAGTCCTGCACAATAAGATAGAGAAAAAAGTACAGATAGAAAATAAGTGTTTTTTAAAGAGTGGAATATAAAACTGAGCATCTACTGATTTAGAAAAAGAAATGACAAAAAACGTGTAAAAAAGAAAAAAGTTCAAACTACAAAGAGTTTAAGTTTGTTTGTCGAAAAATAAACCTTTTTTGTATCTCTCTCATAGTAGAACTGCTCTAATTCCAAATCTACAACACACACACACACACACACACACACACACATGAAACAGTGAAGCTTCCCAGCCCATTGATTTGCCCAAATGTTCATTACTTGGTGGTTTATTCATTTCTCACTACTGACATCTGCTGTTGAAATTGTGACAGCCTTGTCACTCAGATACATACTTTAAAAAAATGTAAATGCAATTTTGTCACAAAGTTTTTGTCAAACTCATGTTTAGTAATGGGAGTCAATTTAATCCTACTTAACTAATCTTTTTTAGTCATTAAAATTATTTGTAGCCAATCCTGGTGTATGTTGACTGTCAGTAGATGTTTTGTCATTGACTGACTTGACAATAGACATTTGTTTTAGTGTATTCGGAGTGCAGTGCTTGTTGGGGCAGACAGTACTCTTTGAGTTTTGATTTGTCTCCTGAAAAACTAAAATTCTTTGAAAATTCTCTTTTTCTTGGCTTCCTGGTTGACTCTTCGATCCCCTATATTTTGACTCATCAGCCCAGAATTTTACTCTTCCCACAACTTTAAGTCTGTTTCTGCTTTTCAAGACTGATATATATATATATTTGCAAAACAAAGATATAGAAATAATGGAAATTTCAACAAGGTGTGAATTTTGGAGGTGAAGGGGTTAATTCTTTTTATTTAAGAATCTTGTGAGCGATCATCTCAAAGTCTTCCCAGATGTCAGATATTTTCTTCTTGTTGGCTCTATGTCAATCAAGTTTATTTGTGTAGAACATTTCAGCAACAATGCAGTTTTG
Organism: Poecilia formosa; assembly: GCF_000485575.1. NCBI lineage: Eukaryota > Metazoa > Chordata > Actinopteri > Cyprinodontiformes > Poeciliidae > Poecilia > Poecilia formosa. Next base: position 1,754,121 of record NW_006799979.1, on the reverse strand, counting down.
AAGTACTTTACATAATAAAAAAAACACATATATAAAGTCACAAAATATACCATATCAACAGTTGAGAAAACCGGTAACAAACATTACAGTTTGATGAGTGCCATCATTAAAATCGTTAATACACATGAACTATAAAATGTTTCTTTTATTTCTGCCACTGCTGAAGACATATACTCCTTTGATGCGCGATCAAATTCAATAACCCATGCCATGAAGCAGCACGGCTCATCAAGCTTTTATTTTGAAAACCGACACGCAAAATGAAGCAGTCATGTGACCCATGCAATGTGAGGCATAGGTTGTTGCTAGTCACGTGGTTTTCAGCAAGCCTAGAAGCAGGGCTTCATCGGACACACCTCCTTTTTACTCGATACACGCCTCGAAGCCTGGCTTCTGGTAGCCCGTCACTAGAAGTTATCATAATGGTGTTTCAAGACTCCTCCCCGTACATGCAGGCTTTTAAAGAGCTTGTTGATTTCCCAGGTTTCAGTAATACAGAGAGGAGGAAATGGATTTTCTGCTGTTTTCCGCGACTACATGGACTTTAGTGGCTCTTGCTGTCACTCTCTTATTACTGTGAGTATTTGTACCCTGCTCTTATATTGTTTACCATGTACGAAAAAGAAAACTTACTACGTCGCATCTTTCTTTCTCTTTTTGAACATAAGGTATGGAATCTGGCCATACAGATTTTTCAAAAAG
>NW_006799979.1:1696697-1753409 GCF_000485575.1 Poecilia formosa | reverse complement strand
AAAAATCTGGAAAGTGCAGCTTGCATTTTGAAGAACCACCTCACTCTCCGATTACACCTGGAAGTGTTTTATGGTAACATCTGCACAAGCTTTGCATATATAGACACCACTTTTTAGCCCATTATATATAAAACAGCTTAGACTCAGTCAGATTGGATGGAAAACGACTGTAATCATCAGTTTTTATACTACTGATTCTATATAAGATTTACATCTACCTGTAAGCTTAGAGGATATTACTGTGCTGAAATGTGTGGGTCCTTTCACACCAGCCCCGTTTAGTTTGTTTTAATTGAACTCTAGTTTGCTTGAGTAGAAAGACTGATTTGTTGGAGGAAGTGTGAATGTTCAATCCGATCAAAAAAGCAAACTCTGGTCCTCCTAAGAACAGAGGATCATGATTTTGACGAGGTAGGAAGGCATATGTGAATGCTAAGCGGACTGGAGACAATTCCAAAAACAGGAAGCAAACCCAGGGCATCCTGGGTAAATAACCAAAACAAACTGTGTGTGTAGCACTAGTGGGGAAAAATGGCTCGTGGCCTTTTACCAAAAACAAAAGAGGAATCCTACAATCTGACGTCACTTCATTTTTGTTTACATTTTGCAAAGGAGGAAGTTGCTCTCTCATCTTCTTTGGAGGTTTCCATGTTAATTCCTCCAGTGGTTCTTGGTACAGCATGCACCTCCTGCTTCTCCAGTTCATGTTCTCCTGACAGAACGCATCAGCTTAGACTGTCAGGCATTGCTTAGTAGGTTTACAGATCCATATGATGGACTGACCAAAGTTCTGAGATGTGCAAACGTTACATTATTGTTTAATCTAACTTTCTCTCTGACTTGTCTGCTGTGCTCCTTGTTCTTCTTTATGCTGTTTTTTTACAAATATTCTCCAACAAAAGTTTGAGGTCTTCACAGAGCAGCTGGATTTGTACTAAGGAGGAAGAGACTTGCTCCACCTCACATTTTGCACTATTCTGTGTTCATCTAACACATAAAATCCTATTAAAATCCAGCGAAGTTTGTATTTGTAGCATGTCAAAATGTGAAAAAGTTTATAGGGGCATGAACACCTCATATTTATGTGCCTTATCAGGACCAAATATGCCTCCAGACTGAATATTATTTTATGCTGTGAACGCTTAAATTAATCCGTTGGGAAATTACAGAGCATTAATCATAACTGGGCCCAAATATAATCAAAGACCTTTTGCCAAAGGGGAAAACCTACTGTTTCAGCTTCAGTTCCAGATGCTGTAAGCTGCTTCCAGGACGTTGCGTCCCACATCACAAGTCGACGCAAGAATCAAACTCGTTTCTTCCATCATCAAGGAAGGCGAAAGGAAAGAGTCAAGCAGCGGATCAGAGGTGGCAACAGCTGGCGCGTGTGGATCAAAGCTATCAGATGTCTGCTCTGTGTGAGCAGTGCTCTCTTGGCAATGCAGCCCTAATTAGCCCTGCTTGAAGGGACGGAGAGGGAAACATGCCAGCCAAACATTTCAATTATCATACGATGACGATGACAGTAGCCTACGCACGCACCAATGCACCTTTGTTTATTTCGCTCTCAATCAAAGAGGTGAAAAAAGCCGCACGGGGGAATAATGCTAATTAAAAACAGCTCATGACTCCTTTAATGGGGGGAACCATCACAATCTCTCAGCTGAAGAGACATGTTATCACAGGTTTTCAGACCTAAAACAGTTCTTTGCAGCTTTAACTCCATTTAGCGAGACTTCGGGGACGACTGCACGTCTTTTGGAGAGCAGGCAGGAAATGTTGTTACAAAAGAAACTTGATCTCTCGCTGCACACAGAGGAGCTTCATCTAGCTGGCAACATCCTCCTGTACTTCCTGCCGCACACAACTTCCCTGAATGCCATCAAACAGCTGGCTCATTTGAAGGTAGTTAAAGCATAGTTGATAGAAACTCCAGCCCCAGGGGCCACCAGTTGCTATGGAAACAGGACAAATGTACAGTACAACTCCCCCCTGCCCCCCTCAACCCCCACTTACTGTTTCCCATGCCACCCTAAAATCCCTCCCCACGCTGTGATCCTCTGCTGCCAGCGCCGATCCGATGCCGCTGGTAAAAATAGCAAGAATCAGCGCATCCATATTTCATGGAGAACAGCCACGGAGTAGACTAGATTGCATCTACAACAGAATCCTCCCGAGGCGGTCTGGTTTTGAGAGATTTAAGGTGATTTGTCTCTCACAATGAAAATTTGAGACAAAGATGGGTCTGAAAATGAGGGGTTTTTTTTACCGGGTTATTTCCCCTAAGGAGAGCGTTCATAAACCCTAACAGGCAAATCGGAGTGAAAGTAGAAGGAGGGGAACGGAGGGTGAAGGGACGGGGCGTGTGTGTGTGTGTGCAGTGTTGAGACTGTAGCTGACAAAAGTACAGCGGAGGTGAGGGGTGATTGCAGTGGGATCGGAGGGAGCGCAGTGCTAAATTGATCTGGCGGCGTCAGTTATTGCTGCGAGGTAGCTCTCTGTGTGCAGTAATGGCACCGTGCTGTACGCGGTTTTATGAGCTCCAAAAGGAGAGATCCTCGTTAATAACGGTGGAAAGAAAGAAGATTTCCAGCCCCTGTTAGCAGATATTAACTTCCAGTCCAGTAATTGCAGCATAAAAAGAACTCTGAACAACACTGGGTGAGGAAAAAAAGCAAATGTACTTATTCACACCCTTTGAACTTTTTCAATTTGCTGTAGTCGTTTCAACTAGATGTGTCCCAATAAAACTTTTAATTTCCGATGCGATACAGATATTGCAGCTTTGACAATTAGTCAATACTGATATTGGCCCAATACATTATAAGCACAAATTTTATTACTTACTTTGTAGAGTGGATTGTTAGAAAAGACTTGATCAAGTCACATAGAAATGCTGGCGCTGACACGGTTCGATACTTGTATTTTGGCTGATCCAATTTCCGATCTTAATATCGGATCGGGACACACCTAGTTTTCAGCATTTCCACAAATCCTACGATAAATTCTCTATTGAATTAGAGTGACCAGGCCATTCTAACCCTTTCAATTATAGCTAAAGACATACGTTTAGGGCTGCTGGATGGTGAATCTTCACCCAGTATTAAATGTTTTTCAGTCTCCAACAAGTACCCACATCCCTGCTGAAGAAAATAATCTCTACAGCCTGGTGCTGCCACCACCATGTTTTAATATGTAGATAATGTTTACACACCAACACAAGTTTCCTTGGATTTCCTCCTTCAATAAAAAGCTTTTATGTTTTATTCACACCTTAAAAACACCTAAAAAGTAAATTTAAGAATTCATCAAAGCTCTCTCTGCATCATGTTAAATATTTGCTACACGCTAACAGAACATTAGCCCATATCGAGCTGCTCTGTTCGACTTCATGTCTACAAGAAGTTATGTAACTGCATATGATGTGATGAGGTTTCAAACCTGCTCAATTGTTTTATTAGTATTGACAGTAGAGTGAATGGAAGTCTTGTTTGGTCAGATATACCTCCGCTCAAAGCGTACGGATGAAGAGCAACACGACAACAAGATTAGTGCTATCCATCAGACTACTGCAGTGAGTGTATATTGATGTGCAGAAAAATTCCTACGCCTTGAGCTTCTCTGAATTGTTGTCACTTTAAAACTTCAAACCTTATTGAACAGGAATATAAAGTGATACATGTACCTAGTTTAAAAACGTTTTAAAGCCAAGTCATTTATTTATATTCATCATTTGTTCTCCTCAAACAAATATTTTAGTCTTTTGTTTTTGTCCATTATTCTTTCCAGAAGAGCTCATGCTCTGTCAGATTGGATGGAAAGCATCTGTGAACTTCAGTTTTCAAATCTGGTCACATATTCTCTTTTGAATTCAGGTCCGGGTTTTGACTGGACCATTATAACACCTGAAAATGCTTTGATTTAAATTATTCCACTGTGTGTTATTGTCTGTGTGTTTAGGGCCACTGTACTCCTGAGAGGTTGACCTCTGGCCAGGTTTTCTCCCAAGATTGCCACTGCCATATTTCACTCAGTCAGGATGTTGTAACCTTTATGCAACATTTCACACTTATTCCAAAACGTGTGTTTGGTTTGGGGTATCAAAGTTAAGGGGGGAGTGGATACAAATGAATGCCACACTTTTCAGAAAATCGAATTTGCTGTTTTTCCTTTTTTCATAATTATGAGCTGCTTTGTGTTGCTCTAATTACCCCATAAAGAACCCTGAAGTTTGTGGTTGCAGTGTGACAAAAGTTTAATGGGTGTAAATACTTTTACAAGGCACTGTAAACTAATGAATTTGCTCTAAAGTTTGCTATGTTAGCGTCTTACCATTTCGGGCCTACCATTTTCAGGAAGGATAACAGAAAGCATGTGCTAGAAAATCTAAATATTTTAACATGTTATCACACAGCAGACTGAGATAATGACTGAAATGTCACTTTACTTTATGTCATTGTATTAAATCAGACTGAATGGAGCTGACAGCAGCGCTGATGAGATTGAAAAGGAAACTAAGGGGTGGAATTCATTAGAGTTTTCTCTGTATGATGTTAAATTTGTGCTTCCGTTGACATAAAAGCCGGGATTCAGTTATATATCTTCAAGAAGCTGTTACATAACTTCAGCTGCAATAGTTATCAGACTTCAAGTCGTTCATTTTATCAATAGCAGAGACAATCGAACGTTTGTTGGGGGAAGGGCATCCTCGTTTAAAGCTCAGGAAGAACAGGAGTCCAACAATATGACGGAGGTTTCTGCAGGCTTCACCAACTCAAATTTAAGACTATTTAAGACCTTTAAGACCACTATGAATGAAATTTAAGACCTGTATCATCACAGATATGCACAACAGAAAACTGTATATTTTACGTAGTAGTAGTGCTAAGCTCTTTTGCACATAACATTGTACGGGTTGGCAACAAAACTGAGCCAGTGGCGACGATAAATGTCGTCCATCCAACTGGCGATAAATTAACACTAGCCCATGATTGATGGAAAAAAGCTAGCTGGCTATAAAATTGTATTAGCAGCTAGTTAGCAGTAGCATCAACCACTTCAAGTCACAGAGCACAATGAACATGTCTGCGCGCAACTCAAACTTCTGCCTGACACAATAGCACAGCGACAAAAATAAACTGCATAGAATAAATCAGATTAAATCCTAAGACCTGAAATTTAAAACATTTAAAGCCTTAATTTTAGATACATAAAATTAAAACTTAAGACTTTTTAAGGATGTTTAGATATAGGTTGGTTATTCTGAGATTTTAATGATAGGTAGTTGTCACCGTAAATTGTAAGATGTTCAAACTGAACAGCATAATGGACCGCACTGTTACTCATCTGTTAGCATTCTGTTTTCTAAACTTTGATGGCTCCATTCATAATTTACTTCATCACACGTCAACATTGTGGCTTTTAAAAGCATAACACATTTGCCTCGCTAGAAAGGACGCATTCCACTCACATCCGATCATCATCATGGCCACAGCGAAGATTTTCTCCCCGTCCGTCGTCGGAGCGATGTTGCCGAAGCCAATGCTGGTCAGACTGGTCATGGTGAAGTACAGGGAGGTGATGTAAACCGAGTCTTTGTTGGGCCCGCCCTCCCACTTCCCCGAACCGGTGGTGTTGAAGCGGTAGGGCCTGCCCATCGTCTCAGCCAGGATGTAGAGCCAGCTGTCCATGCGGACAACGTTGGTTTCTTCATCAATCACCTCGTAGTCTCCAATGCTATACCTGAGGGTAAATAATGATACAGTTTTTTAATTATAGTGTTTCATAATGTTTTTATGTTATAAGGCACAGCGGTGAAGAGCTCTAGTGGATAGAGGTTACGGGATCTACTTAGGTTCAAGTAAAAATATCAATAAAAGCCGAAGAGAAAGTAAATATTATTCTTAAAGAAAAAAGTTATTTCCAACAGTGCGTCTTACAACTCAAGTAAACACACTAAAAATTTCCAGATCATCTTGAGACTTTAAAGAATCAAATTTAAATTACTATGAAAATAAAAATCCCAATGACCCAGTTTTGTGTAGTCGGAATGAAGAGAGGGTAAAAATGCAACCGCCCCAGAAGGCCAAGGAAATAATGAAACCTTTATTTAAACAAAAACTAAGCTGACGTCCACACAGGACTCTTATGTAAATGTGCTAAAGGTTAGATGTCCTCACTGAAACACTTGTTTGTGAAGCTCCCAAAGCAACGCCTTCTGGAAAGGTCAAAGTGCCTCTTCTGCATCTTTATGTGCATATATGCAACTTTTTACTAAAAACATATCTAACAGCCACACTTTTAATCTAGATTTGGAATCTGTGACCCAATCACAACGAAGAAGCACAGACAAAGTGTAAAGCTAAAACAAATTAAACATCTGAGATTATTTTCTGTCTCTAAAGTCAAGTTAAACATGTGACAATGACAAAAGAAAAATTTAAAACAAAACCAAGACAAGGACATGATATAATATGATAAAGCTAAGATAAAGCGGTTTGGTAAGAATTAAGTGCTTTATGATACTGCTCTACAATTTGTAATGGATAAATGGCTTGTAAATATTTTACTTTAGATGCTTCTAATAAATTTAGCATCGACTTCTAGATTTTTCCTTTTTTTTAAAAAACCTTTATTTTATTTTACCAGGATAAAAGCTATTAAGACAAAAAAAAAGAAACAACCTTTGGAGTCTTCACCTCCAAAGAGGAATGAGCAGTAATGCAACTCCATCTCAACTCTGAGTGTCAAGTTCAAGTCAAGTCTCAAGTTTCTTATAACTAAAAACTACATTTTATCATCATATACATGCCCTTCGTCCTGTACTGTCTGTCATTGGGCGTAACATTAAAGAGTTCTCTTTAAACATTTCTTCCAACAGTTTTATCTCATCTCAAGTCTTAGAGCTCAAGTTTACATACATTTTGAAGTTTTCGTTGGTGTAATAATGCATCTCTTCAAACTAAAAACTCTAATCTGCTTACAGCAGGTTAGCTTACCAACATCAGTTACCATGGTAAACTTATTTAAGAAGTGAACCAGCTTTGTGGAGCATGAGAATCCTGAACTAAACCACTAATCCTGCTTTGTAGTACAGATCCCTGGACGAGGGTAATTTAACACACTGCACACATGTGCCAGTCACCATCCTGCATTATTATAATTCATCTCTTGATGTCCTTCATATCCTGTCAGATCATTGGGAATCTTTTATTTGCTATTCTGTTAGGCCATTATTTTACAACATGGATGACATTTTTATTTAATTTTACTCAACATTTTGAGTAACTCTGTAGATGTCACCAGTCTGGATAATCGTTTTTGAAATAAACAAGATGATAAAAATATTCTCCTGAGATACAAAGTTGAGCATGCGAACATGTTTGTATTAAAGTACACAATCATATAAATGTGCAGTATGTAACTTTCACATAAAAAAACATCATATGCATTTGCTAAAACTGTCATGTCGTGACAGTACGAGACAGATAATCTGTGAAAAGATCAATCTCTAGATGCAGTGTAACAGAGGGCCGGGGGGAAGGAGAGCCATAAGGAGTGGTGATTGACAGCGCTAAGATCCGCCTACTGGCTCTGATTGGTTGTTTCAAGTTAGCATGAGACTAGGCAGAGGCGCTTCATTTTTTTCTACATATTATTTGTCTCATACCATACGGTCACGGCACAGTCACAGTTTCAACGAATATGTAAAAACGTATTTTTTACAAAAGTTACACACTTTTATGCAATTAATAAATGTAATTAGATATGCATTCCACTGCAGGTTTGACTTCAATTCACTAAGCCTGGAAAACATTTCAAAATGTTTGATTTTTATAAAAACACTTTTAGCTTACAAAGACTCTGGTTTGTTCTTTACTCCTTTGTTTTTGCTTTTGTGCGCATACTAAAGAAAAGAAAAATGTGAATCCACACTGAAAAACATTTCACAAAACCCTTGTCATCCCCTGACTATCTGTAGGACTTGATTAGTCTTATCACAAAGTCTGAATTGTTTGAACTCAACAAAACTGTCTATTATACATTGTAGTTTGACAAAATGAAGCTACTTGTTTATCATGTAAAATGATCAGGAAGAAAAAAGCTTTTTGAAAGGAAGACGAATAGTGTGGAGAAAAAAAGAGTAATAACTTTGATACACAATTGAGAAAAAAAATGATAGAAAACCATTCCGATCACAAACTAATTGACATGATTAATAAATAACCATAAAAGAAAACTCCCTAAAAATAGAAATACACAAGAACACAATTAACACTGCACAGATTGACTACACAGAGATGAAAACCAAAAAAGACTTTAAGTTAGGATAAAAAGTACAAATAGTAAAAAAATACAATAAATGCCATAGAAAAAGAGATGAAGAAAAATTTGTGCCAAAAGAATAAAAAAATATTAAAACAAAAATCCCAAGCAAACGACAGCCGTTGCAGTTTGAGACATTTTATTTTTGTAACTCGTAAGGGTTTATGTGGTTTTTATGAAAGAATTTTAGTGAGTAATTCACTGTAAGTGCTGACAGAATCCAGGGTGCACTGAAAAAACAATTCATCATCAGCAGCACCTGTCTGAGTTAGCTATTTGCATATGAAAATACCAGGCTTCCTGTATAAAAGGCCCTCTTTTTTTACTCTCCAGAATATAAATGAACAGAACTGGATGAGACAATGTTTACACGTTTCCTTTTTGCCCGATTTCCTTTATTCAACGCTTTAGAAAATATTTTTGGGCTTTTTATGCAACAATAAAACAAAAATCTCCAGTGTTCTTATTTGGGAGCAAGAATATGCTTTTGTTTTTCCAGCCCCAGAGTAAAACTAACACTTCAGCCACCTCCATTGTTTTCTGCGTAAGAGAAAATGACAGGCAGCGAGCAGGAAGCCAGCTCCTGCAGAGGCTGCTGTCATCCCGGTTGACGACGGTTAAACTTTTCTCGAGTCGCCGACGCGACTCCGCGTGTGACCATGGCAACCACTGAAACCACAGAGGAGCTATTTTTACTGGTATCGCTGTCTGGTTTTGGAGCACCATCAGGTACATTTATTCAGGTCTGATTATGCTGTCTGGACCGACAGTTGATGCAAACCGCGCCGCTCGGAGCCTCCGAGTGAAATTGACAGTGAGTGAACATTTGTAACAAGTGTGTAATCGAAAGAAGAAGAAAAAAAAAGCACAAATAAAAGACATCTGCAGAAAAGATTAATACATTATTCACAACAGCTTTTCTGTGTGGGAGGAGCAATAAATAGACAAAGTAATAAATCTGTGTATCAGTATGTTTGTAGATCTTCTCATTAGCACTATAAATCAGATACAACACATGATGGCAACTTAATGCAGCCATTACACTCTATAGCGCCCCTGCTGCGTCGATGATCTGATTAGATTTTGGAGACCCATCTCCATAAATCTGCATATTAATGAGTAAAATAATAACTCTCCTCAAAGTGTAATAACTCTTTAGCCTTTGAGATTCTGGTTTGATGAGTGAAAGCAAGCATGTTTACAAAAAATATATAATTAATGTGCAGATAAGCTTCACCACTGACCTCTTTTATATAAAATGGCTCTGCAATCAATGCGCTGCAATATTGCGGAGCAAAAAAGCGTTATGTAATGTTTTGTTGATCTGGGACAAACATGCAGACATACCAGATGCAGGCCAACCAGTGTGCCGCCAGTCCAAAAACACAGACCAGCAGCACCAGGACGGCCGCCCCGTATTCGATGTAGTGGTCCAGTTTGCGGGCGACCCGGCCCAAACGGAGGAGCCGGACAACCTTAAGAGAGCTGAACAGACTGCTGATTCCCTGGAAGAAAAGCCAAACAGGAAACATGTCAGATAAGAGCAATGGGAGATTCTCAGTAGAGTTTGTTTTTTTTCCAAATATGCAAAAGTTGTTGTTTTTTTCTTTTATTCATCTTTGTGCTCAAAAGTGTCAATAAAAAATATCTGTTTTTGTCAGGAAAATAAATCTCTCAATTATTATACATTTTGACTCAATTCTTTACTTTTTACATTGCTTTGTAACATTCTTTTTAGTTTCATTACTACAGCATAAACTTAAAAAATTCTACATTTTAAAAGCTGGATAAGGACTAAAGATTTTTCTTTTTTTGTTGTTTTTCACTTTCACTCTTGCTCATTTGCAGCAACCTATGTATTTTGACTTGGATTTGATTATGCTGCTGGTCAAAAACATTTCTCTATATTTTGAATACAAGGCAAAATGCGATCTGTAGTTTCTTCTCTTGCTTTCCTTTTTAACAGGATGACAGACCACTGGCGCATGTCAAAATAAAATTAAGCGGCCTACGTTATCCGATTCACAGATTTTTTTAACATCTGAATATTGAAGTAAAACCTACAGCAAATATGAACATAAAATATAATTTGAAAGCTTTTCAGAGTAGCCACTATATAAAAGCAAAACACACCCTAAATGTTTTATTAGCATCAACAAGCGCATAATAAATAAAAAAAAAAACAAAAAAAAAAATAATCATTAAGATTTGATTGCAAAAGCTTTCTCCTACAACGCGATAAAACTTTACAACTCTAAGCAGCTCTAACCAAAGGCTAAATGTCTACTCAGCTTAGCTGCAACCTGAAACGCCCGCTCACTGATTCAAAGCGACAACTGCAATCCCATCAGTCTGCTCTGCAGTGCTGTTGGTATTCTTTATGTGTGTGTCTGTGCACTATCTGGGTATTGATTTAGCTAAAGTGCTGTGGTCTGCAATGCGAGTACAACTGCTGTGTTGGCTGTCACTTGATCTGTCAGAGATGCCCATCAGACACCTAAACTTCAGCTTGTATGAAATCACTTTTCAGCCTTTAGATCAGACACTTGTAATGGCCACTACTAAACACTGACTTTTTTATCCGAAAGCCTCTTTGTAACTCGTTTGGTGGTACGTTTGGGGTCACCGTGGTTTTGGACCAAAACTTGTTATGCCTTAGCTATGACTTTCTAGTGGAGGTTTTGAGAGGTTTCTTCAATATTTTTGGAATAATGTTCTGTCCTAATGGTGCAATCTACTTTGTGAAGTGCAGCAGTCTCTCCTATAGCAAAAGAAAAAGTTACACAACACAATGCTGCTACAGCTATTCTTCACTGTTGATGGACGTTTCCCAAGTTTGCAAGTTTCCTCATTGTTCCTCCAAACGCAATGATGGCCTTTATGGGCAAACACTTTAATTTTAGTTTCATAGACCAGAGGACATGTCCCCAAAAGTTATGGTCTTTGTCTCCAAGTTCACTTACAAGATGCAATCTTGCTTTTTATGTTCCTATTGTAATAATAGCTTCTTTCTCCCTGAGTGGCCTTTTAGCCTAATACATGGATTGGTTTTAGTGTGGATAATTGCTCTCTCTCTTACCAGCTTCAATAAGCATCTTAAAAAGGCCTTTTGCTTGTTTCCTGAACGGTATGGTAGTTAGACATTCCCACACTGAGGCTATTCTTGCATATAATTCTGTGAACAGATAAAAGCAGAATTTTTAAACTTGAAGAAGTCCACAACTCTGTTTTAGAAAACTTGCCTGAATTGTTTGTTTTTTTTACATATATTCCCTTGGTATCAGTGTGTTTGAGCCGTTGCATTGAAGTACATCCAAAGTTGTGCCTCCATTTAACTCAGCTGTTGTCAATAAAACTATTAAGAGTGTTCCCTGTTTGTTTAAATGGACAGTAAGCTAAGTGTTTGTAAATTCAGAATTTTAAGATGACACTAAAATTGTTCAAAAATGCTTCTCATTATTTATTCTGGCTTTTAGCAAATACAAATTATTTCGATGACCTAAAGCAGGATAACATTTGTCTGATTTTAAGAACATACACGAGGGTGATTGACAGCGCCAAGCCCCTCCTCCTGGCTCTGACTGGTTTCTGACAGAGCAGTGCATTTCTGCAGATGGCAGTAGGACCACATGGAAGAGGAGCTTTATTTTCTCATAGATTATCTGTCTCATACTATACTGTCAGGATATAACAGCTTTAACAAATATGTTTAAAAAAATTATTTATAAAAGTTATATACTGCAGCTTAAGTGTCAGACAGTAACAAAAGAATGGCATGTGTCTATATAAACAGTGTATGGCAATCTGTTTTTTACAGATAGATCCAGATGCCTGCTTTTGATCCCCTCCTCATATTTTAATTAAAAAGAGCATGTTTACTCGAAGTTGATCAATCTTATGCAATGAGAATAAAAGTTACGCATTTGACACCTCTATCAACGTTTTACATAATACATCCCCTTTGTGTCAAATGTGAGGGCTAAATTATTAACTTCTCACTTTGTGGTGAAAAAATAGATTATTCATAGCACTCAGAAAAACCAGACGGAGCATTACAGCAGCTATGCACCACAAAGACCTTGGGGCCAATCCAATAAAGGAAAGAAGTTTCCACAAGTTTCTCATAATTTATTCACATCCTGTTCAGAACAATCTAATTAGTTGCTCCTCTGCAGCATCACCCGTTTGTAGGCGTTTTGTTTTTTTCTTTCTGAAACTTTGTCACTTTGTCATCTTCCAGGTCATCTTCTTTTGCTTGACTTGGAGGATGACAGCTCCGGCTAGCATAGGGCTAATTTATTTATTAAACCCAAATGCAGAGTTGGTACCGTTGGGACATAAGTTGCGCAGTTTCAAACGAACGCCGACCCAGTTTTTTGGGCTAACAAAGACAATAGAAAGAGCCTCATCATACGTCACAGCCTTTTTAAGACACACAATGACCCCCATGAGACATCTCTTTTACGTCCCTGAGCGAGGCCGGCGTCAAAATGAACAAAACAGTAACAGCCAGGACCCCCGAGTTTATGACAAACCGACTGATTCAGAGGAAAGCAGATGGTTGTTGATGCCCTCCATCCTGGCAAGGCCACAGTCCCAAAGACTGAAATCAGGGAGAAGCTTGCCAAGATGTACAAGACCACCCCAATGTTGTATTTGTCTTTGGCTTCAGGCTTTGCTATGGTCTACGACTCTTTAGACTATGCCAAGGAGAACGAGCCCAAACACAAACTTGCCAGACATGGTCTGCATGAGAATAAGAAGACCTCAAGGAAACAGCGCAAGGAACGCAAGAACAGAATGAAGAAAGTGCAGGGCATCAAGAAGGCCAGTGTTGAAGCTGCTGGCAAAAAGTGAGCCCAGAGGGCCAGTGGGTGTCTTCTTCATGCTCAAGATGGTCTTGTATATTCTCATCAAATAAAGTTTGGGGAAAAAAGAGGAAAAAAAAGACCCCACGAGACTTCCTTGAGCCTCTTTCGTAGGCTGAATAAAAAAAAAATTATAAGATGGTGAAATGTTGCTGTGTAATAATGTTAAAGTGAATGGGTTGTGGAATTGACTTTAGTTCACAGCAGAAAACGTGTTTCGTTACTTGGAATAGCATTAACATTATAGCTGCTAAGCAAGCTAGCATAGGGCTAATGCTAGCTGTGGTCAATTATTAAGCTTTTACCGAACACTTTAACTTAAAGTCACTATAGACAGACAACGTTTTATTCTTTATATTTATTTAAACTAACAAGTTTTTAAAGTGGGTGTATTATGGAAAACAAATACAACTTTTTTTGAGCCTTAAATGTTATTCCCTCATAAAAAATAAAAATAAACATACCTAGAGGGTTGCTTTGATTCTTTCAGGGTGCCTAAACGCTTGCTCCCTCAAGTTTGTCCTTGGAGCTGCAGCTTCTTTCCCACAGAGCTCGTTTCCCCCACATCTCACCCACTCAGCTCGGCAGCAGCAATTAGCAAACACCTGGTGAATCTGCGCATCTGCTGAGCTCATTACAAAAACTACTTCTCTTGACAATTTTTGATTTCAGCTCATTTTTCAGTCATTTTTAAATATCTTTATTTCTTTTCAGAGGTTTCCATGTTTTTGCAAACAGGGTATTTATAAAAGATACAAAATCAATTTAAACAGTTTTTAAACTATAAAACTGATTTGCACTAAATTAAGGATTTTCATAAGCACAGTTTTTTTTATTTACTTTGTCTATTTGAAATTATTTTTCAGTCTCCGTCTTCTTTTTGTTGTTTTTGCTCAGTTTTCCACGTGTTTGTCTGGCACTCTGCTGCTGGTACACCAGAACTACGGCAGTAAAGGACAAAAAATAAACTTGATACTGCTCTACAAAAGAGTAATTGGATTTCATAATGAACAACAAATCATAGTAAATCTCATAAGTAAATAAGATACACTTTGATAAACCAACTGCTAAGTTCATGAAAAAATCTGCTTAGGATCAGCAGATTTTATTTTATTTTTTCTCTTATGGCATTTCCACCAACAAAGCGATGCCATCTCTTTTTCTGGTGCTATTCGCTTCACTTGTCATGAAGTGCAAACGTTAGAGTCTCAGTTTAAGTGTGTCTTTTTCAATTCATTAGGCCCCTCTGCGCCTTGTTTATCTTACGAGTTCTGTTTTATTTCAGCAGTCTCCCTGTGGATTTTATATCTGGATCACAGGGACTTTTCTGTCCCTGTGATTATATTTATTGTTTCCACCTGCGTCTCATCAGCCCCTGCTGAGATTCAAACTGCTTTGAACTTATGACTCGCTTATTTATTGTAGATTTTCTGGTATTTGGCCTTTTTCAGCCTTCAAACCCGCCGTACTTCTGAGGCACCTTTGCTGGAGAAAGTTTTATTTGTCTTTTATTTCCTATTGACGTTTGACTTCTCGCTACTTATCACGTCATATTAAATATAAATTACCTTATGAAACTATTGGTATGCCTTTAACTTTCCCACATTATGTCACTTTACAACCGCAACTTCAATTTATTATACAGATATTTTAGGTGACAGGCCAACACAATGTATAGTTGTGAAGCAGAAGGAAAATAATATCTGGTTTTCAAATCTTTTTGGCGTGCATTTGTATTCAGAGCCTTTAACTTTTTACTCCTAAATATAATTCAGTGCAACCAATGGCCTTCAGTTTAATTAATAAACAGAGCCAATTGGTGATACAATACAAACACAGTTGTTCTGTTCATACCATAAAGGTTTGTCATGAAGATCAATAAACACACCAGTCAGATCAGGTGCTAACCTATCAACACATTTAAACTGACAAACATGGACCATCAGGATAAATCAGAGGTCTGTGGTAACTGTGGAGGAGTTGTAGAGATCTACCGCTCAGGTGGGAGAATCTGTTGACAGAACAACTATTAGTTCTGAACTTCACAAATCTGGTCTTTATGCAAACGTGGCATAAAGAAAAAAAAACAGTAAGAGTCTCGTTTAACTCATCTAGTGAACACGACAAACGTGGAAGATGGTGCTTTTAGTCAGATGAGAACAATAATGAACTTCTTGGTCTCCATTCAAAATAACCTTTGTGGCAGAAAATTAATTTTTACACATCATTCTGAAATCATCTTTATTCAGGAGAACTATGGATGCCGATCAGTGTTGATAGGAAGATGGATAGCAGGCTAATCCTGAAAGAAAACCTGGCTGCCAAAACATTTGATACGCTGTGTGTTTAGGCCTCAGAAGCCTAAACACACAGCGTTACAGTCGAATGGTTCAGACTGAACTTGAGCACTTTTGCAAAAATAAATAAATAAATGCAGGTAAAATTCTCTAGACTGCAAAGTGGATCCATAGATATAAATGCAATGAAAGTATTGACTCGTGAAACTGAATCCAAATGTGTGTCATTTTGTTAAATAAAATGGACAAGACGCATCATTTTTCTTCAACTTCACAAATAGTGCACTATTTTAGTTTTATTCTATCAACTAAAACCCAAATGGAACACATTAAAGTTTGTAGTTAGGTTCAACCCAGTTAGGCAGGAAAGAAAGAAAAGCCTTCAGATGACTTTCAACTCCATTTCATGAAACTGTGGTCTGAAGTAACATCTGCAACTTTAATGCTAGAATGAGTTAAATTAATTACAATGGCTTTGTCATAAGTAATCCAAAACCGCTGATATAAAGACTTAATCCCATAGATCTTATAATGCAATTAAAAATTAAACTTGACATTTAAAAAAAAAAAAAAAAAAGAAACAAACAAAGTCTTGAGACTCGACCGGCTTTGACAGCCATTAACAGGATGCAGCCAAGCTCAGATTTGCCACAAATTTCTAAACATTTGCTGCAAGAGTAACGTAAAGTGTGCAACATATGCCATCTCTGAAGCCTAATGAAGAAGTTTATCCAAACTGTTTAAGAGTGCATGAGTAAAGTAAAAACCCAAATCTGTGCATTATCATATTCCAATCAAACTGAAGCCTACTTGGGTGACAGCTCGGTGGTTCCAATTCTTCCCATCACGTCCCATGCATGAACACAGGCAGAAGAGAAAGAGGGTGAGGCCATGCAAACAGAATGTGAGGGGGGCGGTGGGGTGGAAAAAGAAGAAAGAAACAAAAGCGAGGAACATGAGAAAGAATACTTAATTACTGATAAGCAACAAATAAATACATGGAAAAAAAAAAAAAACAAAAAAAGAAATCCAACAATCAAAACTGAAACTGATCGAAGTGCACGGTGTGACCAAGGCATGCGCCAAACAAGAATAACTTAGAAACCGCCATGAATAACTTGAATCATCATCCAGCATTTCTTTAATGGAGACCTGCTGGGGAGGAACAGCCATCAAAGTTATTCATGCCAGTCATTAGGTCTGCAGCAGCAGCACCATCGCCTTCAACCAATATGAAGCTTACTGGATTCACTGAGTTGTCGGAGGCAGAAAGTGGGAGGAAAATCTTAGAATGTGTTTTTTTAGCACACATCTCAGTTAAACTGTAAAAAAACATGGAGAACCAAAAGTCTCAAACTTTTTTACATCTTTAAAATCCATTTTTTGATTTTAAGTGTAATTATTCGAAACCCAGTGAATCAGTGTTTTTATGAAATCCATGCAAATGATTAAAAAAATATATATACATACATATATATATATATATATATATATATATATATTTCCATTTCTTCCCATCACGTCCCATGCATGAACACAGGCAGAAGAGAAGGGGGTGAGGCCAAATATATATATATAACTTTTTCCCTAATATTTATGGAGTCAGTACAGGTTTGAAAACTTTCCTAAAAACATTCAATATTGTGTCCAGAAATGTTCAAATGTTTATTCTATCCACTAATTTATTCTCTCACTCTCCCACTCTTTAGATCCATTTCCTGACCTATTGCTTTTGTTGATAATTTGGTGACTTTTTCTTTATTCCATTTCCTTGGTTTTAATTATACGTTCAATAATATATAAAATAAATAAATAAATCCAACACCCTGCATAGAAATGTCACAAAATTATATTTATTTGACTTCACTTCAGAGACTAAAACATGAATATACTTTTGTTATTTCAACATTGTTCTTTTACACCAAAAGCAAAGGGAAGCGATTTTAGTCCCGTAAATTAGCTGACGTAATTAGACCACATAACCATTGCTCAGATTTTTTGACAACCTCCTTTCTAATGCTATTAAAACTTTTGCTTTTCTCAGCAAATCAAAAAAAAAGTTACAATAACCCCAAACAGCACCTTCTGAAGCCATAAAAGTTCTCTCATTTTTGCTCTCTAGGCAAACCTCTGAACATTTCTGCCACACTTGAGCTTGTCAGCATTTCGGATGCTGCAGCCCTGAATGATCCCGAAAGGACCAAAATGCTGGACTTGCAGAAACAGATCAATGCGGTCTGTCCACACCCGAGACCCTATTTTAAAGATTTAGTGCCGATTTTCACGTTACCTCAGACTCCGTGAGCAACCTTATAATCCCCAGGAGCTGAAACCCAGGGCTCGACTCTTTCCGACACACCGAGACATTAAATGCCATCGCGGCAGTTCACACTGACACAATAACACACGTGAATCATGGAACCGTGACACGTTTAAGCACTTTGAGGGACACGAGCACACAATGGTCCAAAATGAAACCTGACAAATGTTACACCACGGAGCTGAGTCTAATCAATGTGAATTGAATTAAACATAGGCAATGCATCTCCTTATGGATTACTGTTAAACCACCGCCGTTTTCATCTGTCCAATAAGTTTCCGAAACTGATCTTGAGCAATCGTTCTCATGGCTCCGTGAAGGGGGGTTTAAACTATTTATTTTATCTTCTTCACTGACATCAAATGATACAAACAGAAAGAGTGGTGTACAAAAAAATAATCTTTTATTGCAGCAGGATAAGTATAATTGTTTCAAACAAAGTGAAAATGACTGGTGCCCATTAACAATACCCAGCGTCTAGGTACTTTTCATTAGTAATCGTTGTCTTCACGGTTTTCTGGGTTATAAATATGACGTGACACAGATTTCCTTGCGCTAAATCAAAGACGATTACTAAAAACAGAATTAGGTTTCAATAGGGAATTGAAAGTTGAGAATGTGGTTGATCAGTTAAATAGTAACGAGGGGAAGGAGAAGGTTTTTTGTTTTATGAAAAATACTGAACTCGTCGGGAGAATTTGAGGAATAAGTAGTAGGATCCAACAGATGGCAGTAGCGCAACAATAATGAATGCAACCTGCCTTAAAATCTAAAGAAGAAGGAGAAGGAGAAGAAGAATCTTTGCTTTGAAACAAAAGAATCTGCCATTCAGTAAGTCAAATATGTGTTGACTTTTTGGAAATGATTAGAAGTGTTTGAAACAGTAGCAGTCCAACATTACAAATGAGCTCAATCTCCAATTTTGGTAGCAAATCAGAAGTAGCTAGTAGCATAATAGCTGCTAACACATTGAATATGTTAGCAACAGCTAGCTGATGCTAAGTTAATGTGACAGAATCATTATAAGGAAGGGGCAGACGGGATGCTTAAAATAACAGTTTAATCAGTAATGTGGCTCATTCTGTGAAAAAGCAGACAGGTGGCTCTTATTTAAGCCAACTTTATTCATAAGCACAGATGACCACATGTTATAGAAAAGCATTAAAACACAAACACAAGATGACACACAGAATACCTTAGAAAGCAACTTGAACAATGAAAATTAGCAGTCTTATGTCTACTTGTGGATGAAGGTGGCCAGTGTTGTACATGTTTGCTATAGAGAATTCCCCTCTGCAAATCTGAGTAAAATGGGTCATTGCAGAAGAGCCGAGCACTTTCACAAACAATCGATTGGCCGGGGGAAAATCTACGTGCAGGAAATGACGAGCTGCTCAGCCTAAATGTTCTCAGATGCTTTAAGATGGAAAGCAAAATGAAAAAAAAGCTGCAGAAGAAAACCGAAAACTACACTACACTTCGAATGGATTTAAGGATACCCAAGGTGCCAGTGGTTATGCAACTCAAAATTAGCTCAGTGATTTAAGGGGATGTTAAATTGTCAAGCATTTTTTACATTATATTACAATGAACGTTTTGTATTTACAAAAAAAACAAAACAAAACAGACAGAGCCTTTCCCAACTGACTGCAGAGGGATATAAATTTAGATAAATATTCATTCTGTTTTTCCTTGGAACAGTATTAGTATTCCTAATGCATTTGTATGTAAGAGAATAAAAAGCATTATACAGATTTTGCTCTCTACTGACTTTTTTAAAACACACTGGTATAAAATCGAACCCAACTGTTTCTGGCTGCTCATCTGATCTTTCACTTATAGTCAGAGGAATCATTAAAATGATCAATGATGCTGTGGGCCTGTTTCTCTTCCAAAGACCCAGGGATTTTCATTAGAGTGCACGAGGTCATGAGTTCTTTGAAATAGATAACCCAGCGGCCTCCAACAAAAAACACCGCATAACGCGTCATCAAATTTGACCAAATAAACAGATCTCCTTTACCAAAGACAAAATCAGCCTCCTTTCCAGATGTGAATTAAAAAGAAAACGTGTGGGATGAACTAAAGCGAAGACCCAGTACTCTTGATGATTGAGATTTTGTAAAGAGGAATTCTCAAATTTTTCTTGTTTTCTCTGTAAAACACCATAAATGTTGAGTTAGCGCTTTCCTAAAGACAAAAGTGATGCTGTCGAGATGTATGGGATAAAGCGTTCTTTTTAAAAAAAAAAAAAATCTGTGTTAAATTATGCTACTGCAATAAAAGATTAATTTAATTCTAAGGCCTTGCTCTAAAAAGTGTTGCCAATAATTCTGGAGAGTGCTATAAACTTTATGGGACTCTTTTTTCCAAGAGAAAAATGGGATAATCAAAAAAAAAAAGGAGCCAGATATTCAGAAACCCCCTCATTCACTATACCTGAAATAAATCATAAAAATAGCATATCAAGCTAAAACTGTAGAGCTCAGCACTTCTACAATAAAAAAAAAAGAAGAGGGAAAGCCTTTAAACCACATTCTCCAATGAGTCAGTCCTCGTCAGCTTGTCAGAAGGCGTTAATGGTTTTCGGGTTTCAGTGTCGCAGAGCTCTGGAGTGCGCCCTAGTTTAACAAAGCAACGCCACTTTGCCAATTAAAATGTGCCAATTATCTCAAGATCCTGTGATGGCTCTTCAGCAAACACTCATCACCATGGAAAAGACATTTTGGTAATTCATAAATGAGCATTCTGACATCGCCTCAAACACGCAAAAATGTCCAAACTAAATGGTTCTAATGTAAATTGACAATTAAACGTGACCTAATACAGAGCTAAAAAGTTAGAATCTGTCAATTTAAGCGTTTAAATTGACGGTATGCTTTGGGAAACAGCAGCTTTTCATCTAGCACGACCGAACGAGCCGCCTGACGAACTTGGACTTTGAGCGGTGCCTCTTCGGGCAGCGGCAGACTCACCTCGTCCACGTTCTCGAAGGCGTTGATGACATCATAGGGCAGGCAGGAGAGCAGGTCGATCACAAACCAGGTCTTCAGGTAGTTCATGCGGATCAGCTTGGGGTCGGAGATGACCTCGCCGGCGGGCCCCACGAACGTGGTGTGAAAGTTCAAGACGATGTCCACCAGGAAGATGACGTCCACGATGCTGTCCACCACCAGCCAGGCCACGTTGTTCTGCTTCGTCTTGAAGGAGACGTTGTAGGGCACCATGATAGCCGTGTAAAAGGTGAGGATGAGGATGACCCAGTCCCATGTGGTCTTAAAGAGGCAGTAGTGCAGGATGATGTGAGGAGGGGTTTTGGGGGTCTCCTGTTTGTACTGAGGTAGGATGTCAGAGCCAAGCTGCAGCACCTGCAGGGCGCAACGGGGAAGACGTCAGCGAAAAATACACACATTGACTAACTCTTGACTAACATGTGCTGCACCACAGGGTTGAAGCCGGTCTTACCTCAGCGAGACGGGAGTGCTTATGGACATTCTCTCCTTTATGAACTGTAGGTTGTAGCTGCTGTAAGACTCCCCTGCTGCTTGTTAGCGCTCGAGTCAATCGGGCAAACTTCCCCCAACCTGGAGTTCACACAAACAGATTGTAGGTACTGCATGTTTCCAAGAACATGTCTTTGAGTCCTAGGAGTCCTGGCTTTGAGAAGCCTCTCTTTCTACTGCAGAAATCCTACTCACCAATAACCGGTACAAAGCATTAGTAGCGTCTCTTTTCCCCATTTTCACGTCCAGGCAACAGATCTCTGTCTGTTTCCAGACAGGTTAGCAAAGCATAAAAAGCATAAAAAGTTTTGCTAACCTTTAAAGCTTTTTATGTTCCTTGCTATAATCTTATTTAGCATGTTCTTTTCATTAACATTACCAGTCCTCTAGGAGGTCTACATTTTGTACAGTTTCCCCCTGATGTTTGAGATTATTACTAAAAGCTAACAGTGATTTGGCCTCTCTTGTGGCTGCACCAAATTTCTAGTGCAGTTTACAGATCCACATTCAAGCTACCTGTACTCTAATCATGTCGAACTTTCTCAGTTCTTTAGGGTTCAATTTGAGTGCATCTATTTATTTTATCATATTTCATGTATTCATTTTCATTTCCTGTTTTATATTTCCCCGTCTTTGTAAAACCTTAGGTACCAATTATAGCAATTCCAAGTCTTTCAGAATGTAATAAGCTACAGCATGGAAAACTTGCCTTGCTAGCCAGTCATTAAATATTAGTATTAAAACCAGGAGAAACGTCACGTCAGTGAGAGAGTAGCCGCTGCAAAATGGATTTTAAAGCAAAGATGAAGTGACTCTGAACCTGATGATTTCAATTCCAGGTATTTCGTATTAGTAATGTTTCGGTATAAATGTTAATGTGTTTGTTTTGATTTGTTTTGTTTTGTTTTTTTCTTATGTCATTCTGAAGTTGATTGCTGAACAACTGTGAACTGTTGGGTCTAACCTTTGGAAGAATCGTCCTCAATGGGCTGCTTGAAGGCTGTGATGTCGCTGAACGTACAGAGGAACAGAACCACTTTCTCTTGTTCGTTTCGAATGGGAGCAATTTTCACAAAAAACCAAACCGGCGTCCCTGAAAACAGAACACAAGTTTAGCTGCGTCATCGGCTTTCGTTAGGAGGAAATAGCCCTTTATTAGAAAATAACACAACTTGTTGAATGAGTGTAAAAAAATATATTATAATCTTTAATTCAAAGTTCATTAAAGTTTTGAATCAAATTTTCTCATTTTGTTTACTTTACAAATGAAAAGTGATGTCAGAATAAAACTATTTGCTTTGACTTCAAGCTAATTTAAAATAATAAAATAAAGGTAACTATTTATAGATCAAGTGTAGAGTGGTTGAATCATCACAGTAAACAACTCCGGTTAGATCAACTTATAGAAACTTACATTTTTATCTTCAGACAAAGAAAAACTCTGAAAATTTTGATATACTTTATATACTCCTTTTTCTTCTCATAATTATCCAGACTTAGGAAACACTTTAAAAATATTTATTTTTTTCTAATAGACTTGGGTTTAATTAATTTCAATCAGATTGTTAAATAAATTAGCCATGAAAAATGTTTATCTTCAAATAAGCAACATCAGATCTGCCTACATTCACTCTGCACAAGTTAAACCACTAAGTAAGACGCAAATGCATTGTGAAGTTTTTGTGATAGTTTTGTCAAATCAAAGGGGAAAAAAGTTAATAAAACAACAAACCTGGGAGAAGATACTTTGGTTCATTCAGGAAGTATTTTTAAAAACAGTTTAAACTAATTTAAGTCAACTCATTCCACAGATTTCTTAATTATTAAAGAAATCCATGTAACTTTGGAAGTATTTCAAATTTATACCAAGAAATATTTATCTGATTTTATATGCAAGCAATAAAAAGCTTAAAAGACTATTTTCATTCATCGGTTTTACAGTGGGCCTCGGTTCGCCTTTTGTATCACAGTTTTTTCCATTACATAATAGGGACTGTAATATTGTATTAGTCTACACCTGCATGTTGAAACAAACAGCACCATATTCTCC
This sequence comes from Poecilia formosa, assembly GCF_000485575.1. Lineage (NCBI taxonomy): Eukaryota > Metazoa > Chordata > Actinopteri > Cyprinodontiformes > Poeciliidae > Poecilia > Poecilia formosa. The sequence goes on along the minus strand of NW_006799979.1, from coordinate 1,730,046 downwards.
TTTGGAAGGTTTTCCAGTTCCAGTCTGGCTCTTAAACCAATTAGCACATTTCTACAGACGCCGAAATGTTCTGGGCTGCCTTTGAACTCCGGCTCCACGCCGCACAAGCCCCGAGTGCATTTGCATTACAAAGGAGAGGAGACTCTCGTTTCTCTCTTCCTTCACATTTGCCACCGCTACTTACTGTTCTTCTTGTACATCAGGATTTCAAATGAGTTCATCTCATAATTCTCAAACGTTAGTCGGACTTTTTCCGTCGTGTCCTTGTCGGTGAGCTCCCCGTACATAAAGCTGAAAAGAGGAGAAAGAGAGGGGAGGGGGGGATAAAAAAAAAATAGTACATTCAGTGGACACCTCTATGAAGATTGCTGAGCAAAGCTAAATTTATGACTGTATCTAAGAAGCTTTTTTTGTTTGTTTGTTTGTTTGTATATGTCAGTTTGGAAAAAGGATGTGAGGGGATGAGCAATTTCTCTTCTTTTTTTCTTTTTTTTTTCTCTTTGTCCACAAATGACAAAATGCAGATCAGGTTCCTAATCAGCTCTGCTGTCAATTCCAGACAAGCGCCACCTTCAAGCTGCCAAATTTGCCCTCATCAATTCCAAATGAGCAGCTGCTTCTGCCATCATTATTGTTGTAAACTCTCTGGAGACTCTCTGCTAAATGTAAAATGTCTTTGCATCATGCAAAATATGCCACATTTTCAGTTGTCATAGGCTATTACTGGAAGCTACTGGTTTCAGTGTGTTTGCACATTTTCCCCCCCCTATTTGTCAGTTAACCATAAACATCAAAAAGTTTAAAAGTTGCGCATTGAGGTCACTTAGAGTCAGTTTTCAGGCTCACCCTCCAGGCATAAAGCTGGAACAAATGTTTGAATCTTATACAATAAACACATTTTTATTAAATGAAGTGAAATCTTGTTACACATTGGTTTTATCTTTTATTTTCTCTGTCTTCTGTTTCTTTTTTAACATTATAAAATAAGCCAGTACATATAATGTAGTATGAGTCACATTCAGTGAGTCTTAAAATCATTTTTTGTTTTTAGCTATGTTTTCTATCAACGTTTTGCACAGCCTGGCGTAGGACAGGTGGTGAAGGGAAACCAGAAATCAGGAAAGTTCCTTCACTCAGTTTAATGAAACCATATCAAGCAGTGTCTGTGCAGCAGATTGAATGTACATGAAGAAAAATGACACTTCTGGTTTTACAATGATTTATTCAGGAGAATATTAATTGTGAGAGTGAGAATTGGTCAAACTGCTTAACTTCTCTAAGTGTGAATTAATCACTCTACTAATCTACTGATCTGAGAGAACAGATTCTTCTACTTATATTTCAACACCTGTTAGTTACGGGCTGCTGAAAACCTTGAAGCTAAAAAGAAAGTAAAAAATCATTAATGCACTGTGTAGTGAAATCTTCCAGCTACCAGTTTGTAAATTAAGCAAATAAAACAAAAAAAATTAAATAAACAATCAGAAGGCTACATGCACTCATAATCAATATTAATGTCTACTTAAGTCTGGGCTTAAAATGATGTTTTGAACTATTATTTTCCAACAATGTTTGAGAGAACATTTTGAGGAGGCAAGATGAGGTTTTCAAATTTAGCTAAACGATCAATTGTCAAGTATCATGCTAAGAGTGTGTTTCACTATTTGTACTCCCTACTTATTCAACAGCTGGTTGATTAAAACATTTATACAGCTTAGTGTTCCAACAGGACAATGTTGTGAAAACCCGTTTAAAAGTTGAAAAAAAGATCAGGAAAAAAAAAAAACATTCAAAATAAAGCCATTAAACCAATCCATTTAAATGAGCTTCTGATTAGTGGAGCTCTCGACTATCCAGCCAGAACCTTGATGGCAACAGGAAGCGTACATTTTCTTTGCAACTTCCAAAAGTAACTGGGCGTGAAAGAGTGGAACCGCATTTACTTTAGCTGCGTTGTAATTCACTTGCTTTGTCAATGAGCTCAGGCCAAGACAACAGACCATCTCTCAAATCTGAAATGTCTTGAAAACCAAACAGCAGACAATTTTAATACAACCACCAGAGTTTAAAGGTAGGAAACCAAAGCGGTTGCCTGTTACATCTGCAGACTAGACTGAATTTATACATAGACACAAACTCACTGAAATGTACCACGAAACAATAAAACGGTAAGCCATCTGTGATGTCTAATTGACAAAACGAGCCTCTTGAATAGGAGTTTAACCTAAAGATTGTCTTCAGCCACGCTCCAGAGGGATTCATCTCACTTCGTGTGTTAGTGCTGCCTTAAGCAGCAGTTTCCAGCATGATCTAAATATATCTTGTTATGAAATACAAAAGGAGGCCCGTATCTAATAAGACAGTCTGACGCTTTCCGAGTGGCGCTTGATGTAATAACGCTGATTAATGTCGCCCCTTTCTCGTTCTGTCTTTTCTTTGCCGGAAGGAGAGCGACTTTCTTCAAAGAAAAAACATATTGCATAATAATTTCTGAAACAACTTCCTTGTCATGTGTGGAAATTCCCAAAGGTCTGCCACGGTGTTTACAAGATCCAGCACGGATATAAAAAAAATAAAAAAAATAAAAAAACATCACGGATACACAGGAAGATCAGTTAAGATGGAAATAGCCTCTTTGATCTCAACACATCTGCAGCACATGGGGAGTTAGGTTTTGGACTCAGGGAGGAGGAGTATACATTTAATGTTTGCATCATGCTCAAAAACATCCAAGAGCCACAATGAGTGAATATTTTATGGCCGCACAACGAGGCTCAAAAAGATGGCTTCAGACAGAAGCTAAAAAGGACTCAAAGACCATGTGATGATTAAAGCCAGAGGGAAATGTTTGAAGAGAAATGAAAGCAAAAAGTGAAACTTTCTGAAAGACTGTTTATTAAAAACTAATTAAAGGTTGGAAATTCCACAAATTATGCATATCATTCAAAATCTACCTCTAAAGAGTTTCATTTGGAGAATTCGTACTCAAAACTTCACAAAAGCTTGTGAAGCCGAAGGAAAAGAAATGACAATCCGGGTGCAAACAATATAGCTAATATAACTGTGTATGACACTATAATGGCTTCTTCTAGTGTGTGTAAATGTCTAGTTTTGAAGAGAACTATAAAATGTGCCTAGAAACATTATTAGTCTCATTATTCTGACATTAAGCCAACAGATGCATTTTTTTCACTTCTGATACTGATACAGATATCTGAAGTTTGGCATCGTCCGATGCCGATCCAATAAAACATCGCTAAATTAACTTAAAACGTTTCTTTAAAATAAAATAAAATACTGAACTATGTACTGAAGTACAAATTTATTTGAGAAGTCTACACTTTTACAGGCACACTAAAATTTACCAATGCCAGTAGAACATTGGTATATTTAAGTAGAACAGCCAATGTCAAATAAATAAACTGACAAAAACAACAGGCTGACTATCTTGGTCAAAGATATAAAAAATAAACTGCAACAAAACTTCCTTTCAAATAGTTCAGCAAATGCAATTAGGAATTCTCAATATATTGTAAAATAAATAATAAAGCATTCGGAGCACAAAGCATAGACTTAGTCTCAATTCACTCACCCTTATGGTTCGGGCACTTTTTCACCGATACCCGATGTAGAATTTTTTTCAATATCAGGACCAATACAGATATTAATGTTGGGTTACTGGAAACCATAACAGACCATTTAAATATCTGGTCTCATAAGTATTTGTCCCAAAATCAGAGGGTTATCTCTGGAAAACAAGATGCAGCAAGAACAGTGAATGCTCATTAACTGTACCCAAGTTCGGCACTGGTTGCTGGGAGACGGAGAAGACATCCAGGATCTCTGCAGGGGTTTTTTTTTTTTCTTTTTTCCCAAGGTGCAGACTGGAATCCAGGATGTATCTGTCAAGCTGTCAGATGAAAGCTTAAAGTGCTACTTTAACTGACAGGATGAGGAGGACAAACGTGCAGCTGCTCAGAGGATGCAGGGTCATAATAACTTGCACTTTTGAGAGCATAGGCTCACGGAGGAGCCGACGCATAAAGGGAGCAATCTTACAGCCAATTAGCATGTTGGGTAGAGGTATGCAAAAAATCTATGGGGTGTTTGCAATGACGTCACAAAATGTACCCACAGCCCATCGTGTCAGAGGACAAGATGTAAGTGTATCAGTAGCAGCCAATTTTGAAGTATCACAAAACTGTGAGAATCAAAAGCGGTTATTAGGAGAGGAGAGCACAGCTCAGAAGCACAATGTGGTGTCTCATTGCTAGCGATATCTTCTTATCACTCTGTTCTGTACGTCCTTCAGAGAGGCGGACAAGTAGTTAACTGATGCGCTAATGCTATCACCCTATTTTAACACCGTGTCTTTTTAAGACGGCCACAGAAAACAGGCGCCATGTGGCAACGACTCCCTCAGGATTGTGAAGTTTAGCTCGCTAGCATGACTGACTCTAGCATTAGCACATGTTGCTCAACTAAACAAGGAACAAAAAGTCAATGAAACTGTCAGAAACTCTAAAAGTCTAACAGGATAACATTGTAAACTATTTCCCTGATAATCCCAGCCGTCGTCGTTCATACTCATTTGACCAAAAAAAGAATAAAACTAAAAATTACCACCTCGATTTAACAGAGACTCCTATTGGATATCTTCTAGAATAATTGATATGTTGCCATTTATTCCAGTGGCACTGAATAAGTGAAATCAAATGATAAAAAGCAACAGATGAACTAAGAGCTATGTTCAATGTGCAAAGTAAGCGGATTTCCAAACACACAATGCCTGAATCAAAAGGCTGAATTACAGCAGGCTGTGCAAAGGCCTCATCAGTAATCATTCATTTGCTTCATGTGTGTTGCTGCAGAGTGCAGGATTTGCACTAACTTTAGACTTCATATTTCTAGACTAAAATTATTTAGAAAGCTTGTAGTGAATACTGCACTTCTTTTGCTGGGGCCTGTTGTAAATTAAACGATTTCGGAAAGTAAAAGGCCTTATCAACTGGTCAATAAATAATCCAGCAAAGTCAACAGTGTTAGCAGTATTCCTGCTAAGGTTTTTTTTGGTTTGTTTGTTTTATACGTTTCATGACTTTTTTTCTGGTTTTTCTCTTGGTCTATATCACCTCTCTTCTGCTCTCCAGCTAAATATCTCCATCTCTTGTTTCTGTTTCCTGTCGTTCCCCTTCGGTGTCCTCACTTACCCTCGCTGTATCCCCTGCTTGCCATGTCACCACCGCCTACTCGTGGCTCAGGACCTGCATATGTTTCCCTAATCACTCCTCACTCTATCATTTATTATCATTGTTCAGTGCTGAATCCTCACTCCTGTCTGTCTACATGCGCCGTTCTTGTTTGGAGATTGTCTTTTGGATTTGTGGTTTTGTTTTGTTTTGTTTTTCTTTGTTTTTTTCTCTGGTCGCCCGGTACAAGTCACGCATTTGGCTCATTTTAAGATGATTGTACAAGAAGACTGAGGAAGCAGATGAGTAAAGGTTTGAGCAATTACCGACATCTCAATTTATATAGTCAAGACGTCAATAAATGGTGGATTTGATCCTTTTTACAGTTCAACCTCAAGTGGATATTCTTTTAAATGTTGTGAGAGCAGTCAGGAAGCCACTGGCGCCGCCTTCAAAGGAGAAGAAACCACTATGATTTCAATATAATTTAATGACAAAACTAAGAAGATCCTTTTTCCCGGAATATTTAGAAATAAAGTTCAGATTTGAATGATTGAGGCTAATCCTGCACAACTCCAGGTTTTTATTTTCTTACTTAAAATAGCTTTTTTTTTCTCCATTTAAGAAAAAGTCCATCTACAACAAGGTCTCTGATATCCCAAGCAAAGACTCGGTAATAACTATCCTGCACCAATCAGTCCTAATAACCACATTACATTAATAGAAGTTCAAAAGAAGATCTTGAGCGGCTAAAGCAGCGTAAGGCAAATGATGTTCTGAGAACAACTGTTCATGTTTTCTTTCACATAATTGACCTTTTCTTGTCAATTATTGCCTACTTCAGCTTACCTTTGAAGGCTAATAGGAACAGAGTCAGGACAAAGTGAGACGGATGTGGAAAAGTAAACTTTAACACAACTCCACAACTGTCGCAATTTCTCGCACAGAAAGAGACCGTGTGCTAACTTCCCTCCAAAATATTCAGTCTGAATCAGCTTGGCTTAATTCAATCCACCAAAATGACAATCTACATTTATTTTATTTAGAACCTATAAGGTAATATTCTGATGTATTCTAATCAGTATATCAATGCATTTTTTTTACCAGAAGTAGGAAAAATTGTTGCGTTTCTACCTAAACCAGTTTGATTGTTTTAGATTTTTGTTTTAAATGTTTGCGCAACTAAAATTATGCCATTATGTGGCACCTCATGAAAACTGAGGCCTTACGTGGACTTGAGTCTTGGATTCTGTAAATTGCTGGGAGTTTTTTTTGCATTAACTACATTATCTTCAGACTAGAAGTTTGGATACGACATCCAGACAGGTCCAGACATTTCTATTCAAAACGCTTTTCTTTTATAGACTTCAGGATGCTCTGTTCTCAGTGCACCTTCAAGAACGCACTGATGTCACCTGAACATTGCCGAAGAAGTGTTAATGAAAGAAAGGAAGGGCTTGATTTTAGACCCGAGATCATTTACAAGAGTGAAAAGTTTCAGAAAGTAAAAGTAAAAAGCCAGAGAGCCTGAGGTTAATTTAAAGAAGCAAGACAGGAAGTGTGAGAAAGCGCCTGAAACATATCCTTTTCAATAAAACGGTACGTTTCTTCCTATTCTTCTATTTATTTCTATTTCTATAGGTTTATGCTTGCATCACTAATCAATAGACCTAAGCAGCACTAACTAGCATGTGTGCTCCTTCCTTTGAAATGAACAAAGCTTTCGTTGCCCATCCGTGGAAGGCGTCTCACCGATGATTATATCATTAGAAATAAATACAGTATATCCCTCCTCTAACTCATTAACAATTACCTCAGCGAGGGGTTTGGAGGAACTTGTCATTAATCATTCATTAATTGCCAGGTTGTGGTATCGAGTACCCTCCAAACTCATTTGTGAGACACATTAATAAATGTTAGCAAAGCGCTTTCAATCGGCTCCCCGATTCAGTCGGGAGGTTTCCAGGTTTGTTTTCCTTCCTCTAACGCCGCATCTCCCCGCAGCAGTCTGAAAATAAACCTAAAACAAATCATCTGACACTCGCTTTTTATATGTGTGTTGGCAAGTGTTCTTAAGCTTATGTTTAGGGGGGGCAGCATGTCAAAAATAGTAATAGCCGATGTGCCGGCTGTGACGAACACCATCTCCCGGAGCAGATGAAATCTCCCACGGCTTCTTAAATCTGCCAGCACCAACTGTGATCCTATTTATGTTGGGCACTGACTTGCTTATTACAGGCACAGTAAAAACACAAGTTGGATATAATAGCACACCCCTCCTAAAGCTGAAATATTGCTCATTTGCGATGGCTTTTATCGCTTTACGAGTACAGTTTTGGGGCGGGGAGCCCAGACTGTACGAGCGCAGTTTTACAGTTACAGCGACGACGAAGAAGTTTCAGCTCTTACAGTCTGATTACATCACAGATGTCTGTTGTTTCCAACAGGAAACACCTACTGGACTTTAATATCGCGTCAGATTTTCATTGTCTGGCGTAAAAAAAAAAAAAAAAAGAAAGAAAAGAAACGCTGTCAGGAGCGGCTGCAATTAGCCGCTGAACTCTGCACACGCACTTTAATCATTGAGATAATCGCCCGGGGCTCTCGACTTAATTGACGGCTATTTAAAGTTTACTGTAACGACAGACAAACGAAAAATTTGTCGGTTCGTCACAGCTCGGCCTTTGAGCGTTGTCGGCGTCGTGACTCTGTCAAAGTCGATCAGTCAACAAGTCTGCCACTTTGGCCCACCCCAATATCTCCACAACTCTTTGGACGAATTTCAAGGAAACTAGGTCAATGATCACAATTCCCAAAGAAAGAGAGACTTTTCTTGTAATGACAATAAAAAAAGAAGAAGAAGAGGCTGTTTGGTTGTGTTGCAACTATCTTGACAATTAAATCAATTCTTTAAAAAAAAAATAATTGCACTCGTACACAAATTACAGTCGATACAAATGAGGTGGAAATACTTCCACAAATACAACTTTCCAGCCTGCCTCATTTGTCCCTCTCTGTGTTGGAGCGCTGCCTTCGAGGCACCTTCCTGCAGAAAGAGGCTGCCGTGTAAACACAGGAAAGAAAACACTGCAGCTGCAGAAAATGTCCAGATTGACGCTGCTTCTAGGCTCCTCTGGCTTTTAATTGACTGGGTTTTTTTTTGTTTTGTTTTGGTTTTACAATAAGCCATAGAGAGTTCTCACAAATCCCATTAAAATCAACCAGAACAAGAGCCAAGGGCGTTAAGTTTTATATTATTTAAGGAGCATTTACGTAGGTGGAGCATTTACATCAGAAAGAAAGAAAACAAAGGAATTCAAGTTATATGTTTTAACAAACTCAATGAACAATCACTTTTTTAATATTACTCTATATGTATACTGAAAACATTTAAACACTAACCGCAAAGATTATACTGTGTTTTAGCTGAACTATACATATCATGCCTTTCTAAGATACAGTACATCCAACTTCCATGTGCTGCGTTAGGGTCTTATGCGATAGACGAAGACAAACGGCCCATGCGTCAGTGAAGGAAAAGGAAATGATTCATAGTTTTCAACATGCATTTTACCCCTATGTAAAATTCAACGTATAAATACTGATTTTCTGTGAAAGACTGAAAAGTTTGTTAGATGAACAAGAAACACTTCACCAATATGGCCGTTTTGTATCACTGTTGAGAAGAAAGTAATAAAAAAAAAACAATGAGAATTTGAGTCTGCAGTTTGCCATGAGTCATGAGAGAAAAAGGAAAGACGTGGAAGAAGGCACTCCGGACAAATGAGCCCGTGATTAAACGTTCAGTCAACATCTAAACCACTATCTGTGGTGGAAAACTAACACTTCGCATCACCCTGAACACACCATTCTCACCGTGAGCCATGGCGGTGGCAGCATCATGCAGTAGGGATACTTTTCTCCAGCAAGAGACTGATGAATCTATTACAGGCAGAGGTTCACCTTCCAGAACAACAACAAGAGCAACAATGGACTGGTTTAGCTTCATCGTTTTCGGTCTTAAAACCACCAGTTTTAACAAAGTCTTTAATAATAATAATGTTAATTTGCCTCATTTGCAAATTAACTACAAACATTTTAAATGCGATTGTCAGAGAATCGGGTGCAAGTGCAGGTACGTGTTTAGTTTTCTTTTTACTTTTTGCTTAGACTTATAATTTGGAAGTGATAACAAACCAAAGTTTAACATGTTTCTTGTCCTAAGTCTTCCAAACCAGTCAGACTGGGTAATTGTTATGCTCAATAAACAGGCTACGAGCTAATAACAAAAATTTTTTTTCCACATTTACACTTTAAAACAATGTAGCAATATGTTAACTAAAATATATTACATAAATCTGTTTGTGTCTGAGCACAAATCACGAAAAGACCAACAAATACATGCAAAAATACAACAACAAAAAAAAAACTCTTCAAAAATATCACTACAACATGTTTTCAGTCAGGGGTTTGAGTTTTGGGAACATTTTTCTTACTTTTATCTGTAAGGATCTGGGTTTTGGTGTGCGGATTATTAGTTAATTTAGTCCCAGTGTTATCTTGTTGAGTTCCTGATTGATCCCACCTGTCTCTTGTTCCCCTGATTATTTCCCTTGTGTGTTTAACCTTGCCTGTCTCCTCCATTCCCCGCTGGATCCTTGTCATAGGTGTGTCAACCTGAGCTTGTGTTGTCTCGTTCCTCACCTGTGGTTCCTGGCACTGAGTTCTGTGTTGGACATCGTTAAACTCCTTCATTCACCGGGTCTCAGTCCTCATCTACTAACCACTTTGTGACATTATCAACTTCAACCCTGAAGCCTAATTCAAATGTTATCACAGGAACACATAATTAAACAAATAATTTAATTGCTTCAACTTTCAGTGAGATGCTAATGGAGGAGATTTTGTTTTGTTTTCACAACAAAGGAAAATCAAACTCCAGCTGTACTGTTGTTTTAGGAAGTAAAACCACAGTTTTAGGCTAATTTCTTAAGCGATTCAAGGAAAAAGTCAAAGAATCACTAGTTAGTGTTAGTTTAATGTTTTGGAATGGCCCAATCAAATTTCAGACCAAAATACAACCAAGAATCTGCTGCAATATTTGAAAAAATGAATGTTCAGAAATGTTCTCCATCCATGTGAGCATGAGGTTAGCAAAAATAACATCTGAGAATCGCTTCCGTCGTCGTATTTAATAAAAATCAAACCACGGCTGCGTCTCTCTGCACTTTGCATTTATACACTGCTTTCTGTTGCGGAAAATCTTTCCTACCAATCATATTTCTGGATATAATCGGATATATTTTTAGAAAATAATGGTAGTTCATTATCCCATTTTCTACTGCTCTAAGTGAGACTAGAGAGATTTTATTGCAGAGATTTAATCCTGCTTGATTAAAACAGAAGAACATTTTCAGCAAATCCAATGCCAGTCTTTATAAACAGGGTACAGAATCAGTAAAAAAAAAAAAAAAAACACAAAGCTCCAACTAAAAGCACAGTTTGAAAGATATTCCTGAAATTGCACCCACTTTCAAATAAGAGTTAATAAATACTATTTCCACTGGTGAAATACTGACCAACTTTTATTATATCAAATCAAAAATAATCTGTAATTGAATATGGATAATCTAACAGAAAGGCTTTTAAGATATTTTTCGAATTCACATTTGGGAATTTTACTATCAGGTTTACTATCAGGGTGCACCGATTGCAGTTTTCTGGCCGATCGCCGATTACCAATCTCTTAAAAACCTTAATCTGCCGATTCCAATTTTGGCTGATACCAATTTTGTTTTTGACTGAAACGGTGCTCAATGTAGCAAGAAAGAAAGTTGTTGAGTTGCCAACAGTGGGGTCACTATTGTTAATTGTGAACGTGCAGACATGACTTGGAGGGACGACCAGGTCAGTCAAACCTCTCTCACCGGAGAGCAAAAGAGGACAGTGGTTGAATTTTACACATTTGCCAAGCTAGATAAAATCGGCAGATAAGATCGGCTTCATATGTAATAATTGGACGATCTCCCAAAACTAAGGAAATCATCACCAATAAATCGGTGCACCCCTAGTTCACAAACTTCAACATTGTGACTTTTAGGCATGCGTCTCGTCGCCCCTACCTGCAGGTGCTGCTTTTCTGCATCACCTCCGCCCTGTGGTAGCCTGACAACTTGCAGAAGCCATCGTTGCTGTAGACAATGGGCCAGTCCACTATCTGAGCGTTGCCCAGGACAAAGTTGGTGTCTGTTTTAAAGAGGACATGAAAGAAAATAGCAACTTTAGATGACAGGGTGCTATCAAAAGCCGTCATATCCACAATCTAAAACGATATTTTGGCTCAGGAGAAGGTCGAGACGAGCGAGTTCCGTGGAAACTCAAAGGAAATCCGACTTAAAACATGTTTGAACCAGAGTTAAAAGTTAAATATGTCTTAAATCTGTTTTTGTAATTACATACAGATTTTTACGGTTCAAAAATATTTAAATGTTAATTGGTTGCGAAGTCTAGCTAAGGTACGTCCTCATGATTTGAATCTTTGAAAGCTGTGTGAAACATGGATTTTATTGAAAAAGTGTGTTTACACAGCAACACTTACACCATTAGTTAAAAGTAGCAAATATACTGCCTTTGAGTGCCAGAACGCTTTTAAGTGGTTGCCATTAGGGTCTCTAATTGTCTACGCCTCATTACGTTCTTCACACAGGGTAAAACTCTTGCTTCAAGAACAGAACACCATAAGATAAGCTTTTCCTTTTTCTTTCTTTTAACTTTCTCTGCAGAAAACACAAACAACTCTCCTTCTGGCAAGTATTTACATACAAACCTAAATATTCAGATACAGATATAGTTACAGCTTCAGTCAAATGTTTGTGTTTACTTGTCAATGGGCTGAAACTTACATGAGTTTGAGTATTTTTAGTTTATTTGATTTGTTATCTGCCAAGGGTGGAAATGATCATACAACAAACAACTAAGATGAAAATGTTTCATCATGTGGACGATTAGATAATCTTTCAATTTTACCAACATGTTTCTGCTGAGTGGAGATGATAATTTATAACATTTTGGAGTCCTGACCTAAATCTGATAAATGATTTGTTCAGAAAGCTAAAAATAAGGGTGATGGTAAAGAGCCCTTCCTACTTCAAAACCTTGAAGCTCATCGTTTAAATCTAAATCATCATCAAAAAAAAAGAAGAAATCATTCCAAAAAAAAAAGCTTGTTGGTAGTTTCATTAGGGTTTTCCTGTTGATTTTTGAGAAGCGCAAGTTATAAATAGCTTGTAATGTGTCTTTTTTTTTTTCGCTCTGTTGAGTTTTGAGAGATGCCTGTCTCACTTCCAACCACAAACAAACTTGGTTTGAATGACATTCATTTTAAATTTACATCTGCCAGGGCTGTGAGTCGTTTTGGACTTAACCGTATCCTCAAAAATGTTTTATCTTATTGCAAGTTACCACAGTAGCACATTATCAAGATTTCCAAAAGCGTCTGGCATATAATTGGCTGGATGTTGGACCACTCTTGCACAGAAATAAATAGGTTGTCATGCTGGGACAGACCTGTTTTTAAGCCTATTCCTTAACTTTTCCCTGTGAATGGTTCAACAAAGATAAACAACAACAACCATCAGTATATTTGGAAAAGTCAAGATGAGCCTTTAACTGAACCAAGTGGTCAGCATGGTGGTGGAGGCACCATGATGTGAGGCTTTTTTGATATTAGTCAAAACATTTTCTAACTTGGCTCCAAATCAACAAATAGATTCATGAATTGCGACGCAGTCAAATGTTCCTTAAAGACAATGTTACCAAAGACAGGCCTAACTTGGGCAGAGAAGTGATAAAGACACTTGGATTAATCTTTTAGAACGTTTTAAGTTATGTTGATAAAATTTATTTAACTGTTCAAGTGCATAATCATTCCACCCTGGAGAAAGAACAATTTTAGTAAATAAACTTAAAACTCGTCTTATAGTCATGCTCGTCTGTCAGAAATCCTTAAATATTTATTTATATTTCAGTTTTTAGCTATTTCTATGGGAAATATAAGAACGGCGTGTAAATCTCATTTGTTACACTTACTAAAACATGTTTGGGCTATTAATTAGATTGACCAAACTTTTGTAGGAGAATAAAACATTTCCACCTAATAATTTGGCAACTTCTGGCGACATTTTAGGAAAATTTGCAGAGATAAATACTTGAAGGAAAATCAGTCTTTTTGTTTTGCAGATATCCAAAACAAAACCAAAAAACAAAAGTTAAATGTAGAATAAGGGTAGCATTTTTTTTTAAAAGCAAATCAAATCAAACATTTTAAAATTAATTATCCCCATTTTCACTGATGAGATTGTTTTAGTTTGAGAGGAATCTTTTTGTAGCGTTTTGTATTGTAGGGTTGGTAAAAGAGCAGGGAAGGGAAGAAAAAAAAAAAACTGGCCACATAAAACAGAAAACTTTCATTGACACAAAGTCACGGTAAACACAAAACAGCAACTTAAAGCATCAGCACGGTGACAGAAGATGATCCACAACACATCACATGCCTATGTGTCCTTCACAACAGCCACATGCACAAGGATCTTTGTGAGAAAACGGGGTTGGAACTGAAACACTCTCTGGCTGACTTAGTTCTGGGAAAATGCACGTCATAGAAACGACTAAAGAGCTAACAAGGCGCCTTCTACTGAATGACAGCGTTGGATACAGATACATTGATAAAGATGCTGAGATAGGGAGCACTCCATGTTAAACTTCACAGTGTACCTGTCTGTCTATGTGGCAGTGTCCAAACTGAAATGTTTGAAAAGAAAAAGAAAGTTAACAGAGCACAGGGAGAAACATTTGAATGAGTGAAGAATGTCAGACACAGATGACGATCTGCAATAAACAAAAGACACACACAGCTCTGGATCTTTAATCCCAACGGACTTGGCCATAATTCAGCTGTTTTCCATAAACTCACTGAACGTTTCCGGGTAAATGCGACATGTTAGCTTTATTGATATTAAGAGTGCTTGTCCACTGGTTATAATTTTTGTGGCTGATTGTCGATCTGTGGGTTTTATAAAGCGCTGACCTGTTAATCGCTGCTTTATCTGATTCTCATTAAGAACCGCAATTCACGACTTCAAAACGCTTCTTCCTGGTTCCCTGCTATGAGCGGTCAATAATTAATGGCACCAGGAGCCGAGGCTGTGTCCCACAGAGCAAGCAGTCGTTGTGAAGCAGTTTTATTTAATTATTTTTTCCTATGTTAAAAGACACATAGAATAATTGCCAAATTGATATGCTTAAGTCTCTTGAGTGTTTTCTATTAGCAATTAAAGAAGTTAGCGCAGCTAGCATCACTTAAACAGCACCTTTCAAGAGACTGTCAACCTTTTTCTTTATTTCCAAGAGGCTGACAACATTCCCAAATCCAGGATGTTCAATGACGGGCAGAATTTGGAAGCTCAAAAAGATAAAAAAAAAAAAAAGAAAAAAATTACAAAAACTTGTATTTTCTTTCAGCCTTCCTGTTAGCTACTGAAAGTCTCATCTCTCTCTCAACCGGAATGAACAGCTGACATGTAGTTCTCCAACTGACAGCATCTCTCTTTCATTTTTAAACATAGAAAAGATGCTGAATGTGGGCACATTTTAGCAGTTCTCTGTAGTTGGCAACTTCCTTACCGATTTGTGTTGATGTTTTCGCCAAATCAGCTCATTGTGTCACACAAACGTCTGAAAAAACAGAATGTCTACATCTAAAGTAATCAAAATAGCACAGAGACAGACACTAACTGTCAGTATGCGTATGTAAGGCCTAAGTCAGCTAATTACAGTGTGTATATATATATATATATTCAGCCTTAACTTGACTCTGCTGGCTGCAGTTTTCCCCTGTAAGCTTTGATACAAGCTGCTTAAAAATGTGCTCAACCTACATGCCAAGCAGAAGAAATGAGAGCAAGAATCCTGACAGATGTTATAAGAGCAATTACAAGCATTAACCCATTGCAAATTTATTTTCATCCCTGTTTCTTCAACACACAAACAATGGTGCCAATAAAAACGAACGAATGAAGGCAAACAGCATAACCTGCAGCATGCAGAAGATGCTGCGCAGGCTTCACGGCTTTAACTGCCAACGTTTTCTTGGCTGCTGCTTTTGACGCAACAGAACCCGGCTATTTAGTGTCGATGCGAAACAGACGCGGCAACACAAAATGAGACCGCTTTGATTAGAATCCAAATTTTACTTCTTTATTTTGCTGACAGGAAAAAGGAAAAAAAAAATGCTCTCATGAATAAAAGTACCATATTTTGTATTTAAGAAGCAGAAAATATATACAATTTCACTTTTTTTTCTTTTTTTTTTTTGGAAGGGAATCCATGGTGTAAAATAGCTTTACAACAATATGCAGTTTTGGGGTTAAGCAAATGTTTGTAGTCACTTTCAAAAGAAGAAAAAGTCAAACCAAACATCTATCAATCAATCAATCAATCAGAATTGAGGGATTTACTCTCAACTTTTGCCAGTGATCCGTGAAAAGATTAAAACTTATGTCTTGAGTTGTCAAAGCAATTCCATCATTTCATAATTTTCTGTTTAATTAACACACAAACCTATGTAGTTTGATGCAACTTTCTTGGGTTCTTGGGATTATAGGTCACTAAAGATTAGTGACCTGTAATACTTCATTTTCTGTTTGATTTAAATCTAATACTTCCATGTGAAAAAAGCAGCAGCACATTTTGTTCTTTTTTTATGACTTACGCCCCAGAGAAAACAACAACAACAACTAATCAGTCAAAACTGGAACAGGCAGAGAAAACCAGAAATCATCGTCGGCCGAAAAAAAAAAAAGTCTGATTGATGAGTCTGTGGCTACATGAAAACACTCTTTTCCTGGATTATTGGTCTCCATTTCCTGTCCCTTTGGCACGACACAGAAAACAGGTCGGACACGTGTAATTGTGTTATAGCTGACCTGCTGCAGATACAGCACTGATGTCGAGGGTGTGAAAAAGCTTTTTATCAGGCCGGATCCAATAAGACCCAAAGGTGTTTTAGTTTTTGTTTTTTGCAAATTAGCTATAAAAATTTATAAACTAGTTAAAAACATAATTTTTTTCCACAAACAGATATAGATGTGGACAAATTTCTTGGATCACTGGTGGAAAATAAATTAGACTTTTGTTGCAGTCAAATAATCTGAAACTGAAGATTTAAGAAAAATCAAGACTTTGACTTGATCATGTTGGTTTAGTGGAGGGGGAAATAAATCCATCATATATTTGCAAATATTCATTTAATATAAATGTAATGCATGTCTGGAATTTGTGCTTTACTTTCAAAACTATTCTATTTGTAAAAAAGTTGAATTAAAAAAACTATACATTTCTGCTTCCTTGGTGTCTAAACATGACAGCACACACACTTCGACCCTTTTCTGCCAAGTTTCTATAGCAACAGTTAAATGGTACGTTGATTTATTTGGGAGTGAAGTCACCAAAAAGCATCTTCTGTCCTACCTTCACAAGCAGCATGTGGAGTTTTTCAAACTCTACTACAGCTCAAGATTATGAAACACTCCAAGTGAGGTTGGCATAAAACTATGAATGATAATGTGAAGAAGCGCATCCTGCCCGCTGTTAAGATACAGCGCAGAATCCATGATGCTATGGGCCTGTTTCCATTCTTTAACTCCATTGAGAGAGATTTTGTGACAAGGAATGAGCAAAGATTTTTCTTTTCTAACCTTGTTTTATCTTCTACGAAAAGTGCTTTCCTTTTTCAGAGAGTGTTTTGCGTACACATAAAAAAAAATCAATGTAAAGGTGCCAACCAATTCATCCACATCTGCAGGCTGCTCTAAAAGTCCATGTCTGAGTTTACAGGAAGTCGTTCACTTATCATTTCTGTTATTTGTGAGCTACAGTCCAAAAATCTCCGTAGAGCCAAAGATCTGTAGCCATTTTTAATTAATGGTAAGAGACAAACTACTGGCCAGGAATGTAAAAAATCAATATGTCTAGACAATTGTGAGGAGTTGCTTATTTAGCAGCAAAAGGTTACATAAAAGGACGAGTTCCTTCATTGTTTATGAGCTCCCACCCACCACTGTCCCGGTGGCATCCTGCAGATTTAAAGATCTATGTTTTTTTTCTTCTTCTTCTTCTTCTTCTTCGTTGGTTTGTTTGTAGCAATAAACTGCTTACTAATCAATAACCACAATAACCACAAGGTCATAAGAATGGATTTTTTTCTTTTTCTTAAAGTTTGGATTTATCTTTTTAATATTTGGTAAGATGTCTGTTTTCTGCCATCGTACGTTTTAATGCAGACGTCTTTTTAAATGAAGGGTTTGCTTTTGACGAAATGATAATTTCCTCTGACAGAAAAAGCTGTGACCATGGGATATGTGCACCCCGTACATACATGTACATACATACATACATGTACATACATACATACATGTACATACATACATACATGTACATACATACATACATGTACATACACACATCGTGGCTCGCACCCAAAACCACACTATCATCCCTGCTTTGGTTTCACAGATCACTGCTCAGTGTTACACCTCTCCAGCTCACACTGCCACTTTCTATTTCATCTAATAAAGGCCAAAGGGTGACAGGAAACAATGCACAGAGCTTCCAGTTTTCACAATACAACTCTGTGTCCAGTGTGATGGATTATCTATTTTCTATCAGGAAATAAAAAAATAAAAAAAACTTGATTTTTCTTTCTTTATTTCTTTCTTTCAAGCTAGAAATGGATAAAAAAAAATCACCCTTCTGTTTAAGAGATTTTTTTTTAATTTATGCTTTGTGAATAAAACTTTGATTACCATGATGAGGGTTTAGTCTGAATCTGTTTTATCCTTAAACAAAGTCTGTAATTGCTTGTTTAATCACGGCCCTGTGTTCTACTTTGACAATCAGCAGCATTCTACAAAAAACACAGTTTTTTTTTTTTTTTGTTGTTTTTTGTTCTGCCTGGGTGAGCAGAATCTGTTGTTTAGTTAAAGCTGGATGTTAAATCCTCTTAACAGCTTGAGGCATTTGCAACAAGGGCTTAAGTTGAGTTTCAAACTGCACCCTGGATGATGATGGTGATGATGCCCCCTCCCCTCCTCCTCCTCCCCAAAACACCAGGAATGACAATGAGCTCTATGGCAGTTCTGCATCTTTCTGCATGTAACAAGAAAATCAGCATCTTTTAAGGTTTTCCTCTCGCTCGTGGAAATCCCTCTCCGTCCTTATCTGGTCCATACGTTTCTCAGCGGAGACTTGCACTGGTCTTATGTAATCAATGTAATGATTTCAGTGACCTGCTGTCTCTGCTCTCTGCTTGCACTGCAGGGACTAAAACTGATGCTTAAAAAAATAAATAAAAAAAATAAAATAATAATAATAATAATAATAATAATAATAATAATAATAATCTGATCATTCTGAAATTATATTATTACATTAACAAGAGCTAGACACACTTCAGTAGTTTTCTCTTATAACTTTCCCCCCTCCTTTTTTAAAATAAAGACATTTTGGATTATTTGCAACTAAGTAGCCTCCTGTTTCCCGTCGTTGTGTGTTTATTTGATGCTGTCTAACAATTTCTGGCTACACTGAGACATTTGCTAAACTGTTCACACCTTGCAGGTTAGTCTACCGTCATAGTGATCATCATCCTTACCGTTCGACCGTCTCACAATATTCTCCAAAAAAGTATTCTGGGGGGCCACAAGTCCCCTCCGCCCCCCCGCCATGCTGCGGCTTCACTCAGTCCTCTGCAGATGAAAATGTACCCCTCAGTGCCTCGCTGCTCTTCATGCTTTCTCCTGTGTGCTTCTTTCTTTCTTTCTTTCTTTCTTTCTTTCTTTCTTTCTTTCTTTTATTGAAGGAGCTGCGTGCGTTTCGCGGACAGGAGCTGTCTGCTCTGCTTCGTTAGCCTCCTCCTCCACCTCCACCTTTTCCTCCTCCTCAGCCCGGTGGGATGCGTTGGCGCCTCACGCACCGCCTCATCGTGCAGGAGTGGAAAACAAGACCGGGACGCACCGCACTGCACTGTGCAGGAGGGGCAAGCCTGCGAGCCGAGCCTTGGAGGTCCAGGAGCGCCATCTGCCGAATCTGCAAAACAATAAAAAATATTTACACCTCTAAATGTTTATTATTATTATTATTATTATTATTATTATTATTATTATTATTATTATTATTATTATTTACAACCACAAGCTTCAATATATTTTATTGAGATGTAGTGAAAGTAATTTAAATATGTTGAAATAAATGAATGTGTTTGTCCTCTTTGTGCAAGTAAAATTCTGTAAAGTGTGGAGTGCATTTTGTATTTAGCCCCTTTTGTTGTGAGTCGCTCTGTTTCTTTCACAGCTCACCTAATTTCAGTTCTGCTCATTAATTAATATCAAAACAAATACAGTTGCTCTAGCTGTGACTCTATTACCCAGGGTAGCATTCAAAAGAAGTTGTAACATTAGCTAACGCTATAAGCGTTTCAGTGCTTGTTATTACATATACCAAACACTTGTCCTCATTCAAATAAATATTAAACAAACAAGTAAACATCCAGCTGTTTTTTGTTTCTGGACACTTGCCCAGGGCACAATTCAAAAGGGGATGGCCTGATCGCAATGAAAAATATATAACCTACTGCCTAATGTTTTAATGCGAATGATGTGACTATGAATTTTTCAGAATGCGAACAATACCTGACTGCCAAAAAACAAAGTTTTCATTGAATATGAATGTCTATGATTTTGATTTCCCTTATTTTTTAAAAGGGAAACCCAGTTTCCAAATGTAAATTATGAAGATACAAATTTATTTAAGTATAAATCAAAGTTTTAGCATTAACTAGCATGTACAGCAAATATTGCACATGCTAGTTATGGCCGTCATGACAGGAGGCTAAACGGGGCACCAAAGAGGGTAACTGGTACAAAACCAAGGAGATCCTTTTGAAGGGGGTCGACTGGATTCTCAATGAGATCAAGTTTGCCTTGTTGCTGAAAATGTGCTATATAAATAAAATTACCTTACCATACCTTATGATTGTTTCTTCAGAAATCTAAGTGATTCCAGATATTAATTATAAGAACATTAATTATAAGTGAAGTAATTCAAAGAAAAGCTGATCCTTAAACATTTTTCAGTTTATACAGTTAATATAAACAATTTTTTTTATGTAATATTTGATTTGACCTCTTTCTGTACACCGACACATTTTACTTCAGAATGTAAAGTGTGCTACCAATGATTTTACATTGTATGATTGTTTTCACTCACTTTTTATAAAACACACTTTGACAGAAGTCCATGTAAGCAGCGTGACCCTTGCAATGGAAGTCAAAATAAAGCTAACTAGGTTACTGAGTATGTCCATATAAAGGTAAGTTGTACTTCAAATCAATGTTTGCCTTGTGTGGCGTTCACTTGCAGACGGTCCTTAAATGGCAACAAGCGTGACCTGAATTACAAGCTCTTTCCTTATATTGCAGTTCTCACACGAAGGCAAGGCTTTATCACACGCGCCGTTTATCTCGTGCCATAAAAGCTGTTTTAGCACAGCAATGTGTTTAAAAATTATAAAATTCACTGGTTCAGATTCCAATCAACGCATACACTCTGGTCTGGATGAAAATGAAAACCCTACGATTTAAAAGTAAATTAGTCAATTTTTATAGTTATATAATTGAGACTGAGCTAAATAATTTCTCAAATGGTTCCAAAATACTTGAACTTGATCTTTAAAGATAATGGCTGAATGAATGTAACTGAACTTTTATTTATTTATTTTTAAATAAAGACTAAAATACAAATGACTTATGTTGGGCAGTTTAAATATAAAGAGGACAAATTACAAACCAACCTGTGACATAATTTTTTTATTGTTACAATCACACATGAGCAGTGTCTTAGACAGACAACATCTTTTACATCTTTTCAGACGAAATAGCCCGATTGACATCAATCAGGAAACAAACATTTTGTTGAGAAAACCAGTCTTTGCGTCTAAAAAGAATGAAAAAATCGGCCGCCGGCATTAACTCGACCATGTCTTGGTGATCCTCAGATGACTCAGGTGATCCGTTATGCGTTTGTGTTCGGGAAAGTTGGCGAAGTTGGCCGCCTTGATCTGCAGCCAGGTTTGGGCCCTGCGCTCGGCGGCGTGGCCGACCTCCTGCTCCTTCGTCAGGTACGGCCGGCTGAGCCAGTACTCGTTCTCAGCCTCGCGCTCCAGGTGGTTCACCATCTTGCTTTTCATCTGCCACGTGATCTGCCGCGGGCGGCGGTGCTTCCCGATCCACTGCTTCCCGGGGATACCTTTGCGCAGCAGCATGAGGGTGAGGAACATGGCGGCAGATTATCCGACCTGGAACGACGAGAGCCGTTAAAAACATTTGAAAACAATTTCACATTATTGGTTTGGACTACTTTAACTGGTTGAATTGTTTTTTCTTTTCCTCTGCTGCTCCTTTGAAATCAGTATTTTTGAAATTATTATGTAGTTTAGCAGTACACTACATATAACTGCTGCAATAAAGCAGGTTATTCAATAATTGGCAAGCAGTCCAAATCAGAGGAAGCAATGCAAGCACAAGAAAAAAACTACAAAATATAAATACAAATATTATTTAATGCTAATCATCTTGCTGCTGTGCAACGTTCAGTACTTTGATATTCATAATACTATAAGACACTTTGAAGCCTCTTAGACTTAAAAGAACACACTGGAGTTAGATTAATGATCCTTATGTCTCGTCAGACTTATTGCTGAATTTTACTAATTTTATGCCAGTCTTGACTTATTTTGCATCAGTTCTTAGGTTTAGGACACTTGAAGCATGTTCCAAGTAATAGGGGTAAATTCGGTGAACCTTGATTCGACATGTGTTTCATTCTGTTGGAAATAACCAGGACAAATGACACACAGAGCTTCACTGTCGACACCGTCTTAACTTTAGTAATATATTTCTTTGCATGCATTTTATATAATCGGCGTATATTTCATATGTCGCACAATTTAAGAAAAGTACCTCTTTCTGCTATTTTTGTCTTTCTTAATGGCAATTTTAATTTCTGTGGGACTGAGTGGGAGCATGCTCTATTTTGTTGTGCCTGCCAGGATAATGAAAATAAGGTCTATTCTCTGTAATAAGAATAAGTTTAATGGAAAGATAGGCGTGCACAAATTTTACCAACATAGTATGACAGTTTCATTTGCTGCCTGAAGCTTCATCAAAACTTATCTAGCCATCACTACTTTCTGATTTTGGAGTTTAGTATTTGTTTTACTGATGTTAACATATTACACATATTAATTGTTCAAACTAGAGCTGAACAGTAGCACTGTTTCTTATTATTGAGACAAAAAAATTATATAACAAAACTCACGTCAAAAGTCTCACTCTCAATGCAATAAATCTAGCTCATTTATTATTTTACTAAAAGCTGCCCTTTGCACACTGAGTCACAATGATGACCATTTTACAACAGGAAGATAGCGTGGTTAAAAAAATTTGACTTTATCTTTGTGTGTTTAGGAGGGTTATTGTGGGAAAGGGCAGAAGATGGGAAGAAATAAAATATTTACGCAGCTCGCACAGTTTTGTATGAAGTTTCGCATAAAACTAATGCAAAACAGAGCTGGACAAAGCAGCTTTAGCATTTTAACACTCTGTCTAAAGCTACAAGCTAAAGCTGAATTAGCAGCAACAAGGACAAACTAAAACAGAATCATTTAAAACTTAAAACAGAAACCATACTGTAAGAGACAATTGTGTTATTTCCCCCACCTTTAACAAGAGTTGAATACAGTCAAATCTTCGACATTGAGGTAGAAACACGGCTAGAATTAAATAAGACAAGTCAACATCCAAAATGTGACAGCTAGCTAGCTTCAGGGGTCATTTGTAATATTTCCGGAGCAGCGGCGTGTCGCTGGAAACCGAGTCGGCTCGATGTGTTGATTCATTCAAATGAACGACGAAGAGAATGCATTGTTCAAATAAATATTACTTTTCACATGATTAACTCGAAAATTATTTTGCATACATTTGTCTATATAAATATACCAAAACCTTATTTTTAAAAAACCAATAAATGACAGAGTCACTTGGGAACCGAAATAATCGGCTCTTTTTCTAGTGAGCCGACATAAATGATTCCGATCTCTAAAAAAAGAGCCTAAATTCCCATTTCGGTTCGGCGCAGGAGAAGATTCAAACACAAATTTAAAAAAAAGAAAGAAAATAAACTCTTTGTTCTTCTTTCTTTCTTTTTTTTCTTTCTTTCTTTCTTTCTTTCTTTCTTTCTTTCTTTCTTTCTTTCTTTCTTTCTTTCTTTCTTTCCTTTTTTTTGTCATAAACACCAAAATAAAGATTTAGGAAAAATTGTGTAAACATGTAATATTGCTTAATTGGTATTTGAGCCTAAATTTGTAAGGGATGAACCTGCTGAGGAAGATCATATTAATAATGTATTGGTTTGAAGCAAAAACATACATCTAAACGAATTAAATTAAAATAGAATGAAACCAGGCAAAAGGGCAAAGGAAGAAAGGTAAGTATGACGTAACCCTCGGTTTCATACCGCGGTAGTTTACCGACTCCGTTCAGTCGTGGCTTTAAAAAGCAGCTTGTTGGACCTCTCTCCTGCATGCTCTATTCTGAAAGAAGACAGCATGGATTTCCTGATGTTTTCAGCAACAACATGGACTTTAGTGGCTCTGGTTGTCACTCTGTTACTACTGTAAGTATTCTGCAGTATTGCATGTTTCCTTAACAGTCCAGGAAAAGAGTCTAATTCCTTCTGTCTCTTTCTTTTTCTCTTTTTTGGACATTAGATATGGAATCTGGCCGCACAGGTTTTT
The DNA here is from genome assembly GCF_000485575.1 of Poecilia formosa. Lineage (NCBI taxonomy): Eukaryota > Metazoa > Chordata > Actinopteri > Cyprinodontiformes > Poeciliidae > Poecilia > Poecilia formosa. The sequence goes on along the minus strand of NW_006799979.1, from coordinate 1,705,950 downwards.
CAAAAAGATAGGGGTATCTGGACCGAGACCCCTGCCTTTTGCTGGAAATCTGATGGGTTTCTCAAAGGTAATGCGTAAAACAACCACAGAAAATGAAAAATGAAAGTGCTGATGAGCTTTATGGTTTATTACGTCCCGTTCTTCTGAAGGCAAACGTTGATTGTTCTAAAAAAAATTAAAATAAATAAACCTGGAGTTTTTCTTTACAACCATGTACTGTAATTATCTTCTTTAGGGACTACTTACCTTTGACCGGGAATGCCAAGCCAAGTATGGAGATATTTGGGGGTGAGTAGACAAAGAAATGAAGTTTGTTTATTTATGGAGCAGTTTGTGAATGTTTCGGCGCTGAACTCAGATTACTTGAAAAGCTTTTTAATCCAGTGACATGGATGTCGTTTATCAATTATTTAAGATTCTGTTTCGCAATGTTTAACTATGAATTTGAGCTGAAATGCATGCTTTGTCACGTACTTTATCAGAAGTAAGCTTGCAATCTTGTTTTCTTTCCCCATTTTTTAGTTTGTACGAGGGGAAAACCCCGCTACTGATGGTTGCTGACCCTGAGATAATAAAAGCCATCTTGGTGAAGGAGTGCTACACTGCATTTACAAACCGCAGGGTGAGATGCTGCATGAAACCATGGAAATCCAGCATTTTCAACTTGATTTTTAGGGAAGTGATACCTTTAGCTGACAGTCTTATAAAACCGACTGTTAATTGCTGTTTGCTACGATTAGAAACAACCTGAAAACACAAAATTAACTTCACAATTTTAATTTAGAGAAATGCATGTCATTGAAAAGGTCTGGATTTTGAGGTGTTTCTCAAAATTCGCCAAGGTTTATTAAACCTCTCTTAAGGATTTGAGAGGGGTCACAACCAAATCCCGCCCACACAGCCACAACATCTGATGCAACAGGAAGTAAAAGTCCATTTTACTGACCTGTTGAAACCTGTAGTGTAACAATGTCACACTGCAGGGAGTGTAAGAGTGTTACTGTCTCTGCTGCACATAAATTCAAAGCAACACTTGTCATGGCCTTGCTAGTTAATCGAATGTCTCCTGTTTTATATTTAATGCTAATATTTGTGTGTACAATAAAGTCATCTACTGGTCATAAACAGGGCAGCTCAGGGTACAAAAACAGGAAACTGTCTTTCACAGTTGACCTGGTAATAACCCTGGTGTTAGTCTGATTGTAGTTATACTGGTGTGGTACTTAGAAACACCCTAGCAAGCAACATGAAGTCTTACAGTCGGTACAGTTTCTCTAGGTATATCAAAAAAAGACAATGTTGTGGAAAAACTTAAATATTTCTGGTTATTCTGTTTAGGAAGTGAAGTTTATGTGTTACACAAATTCAACTTTCTGTGAAATATTCTAAGTCTTTTTTTTTTCTTTTAGTTTTCATGATTGTGACTGACAGATATTGAAAACCTGAAATTATTCTTATTGTTTTTTTGGCACATGGAGAAAAATGGGAAGGCTGTTAGCAGTCAGGTGACATGAAGGACAAATCTAAAACCAAAAAGACACATTTCTTATTTAGTCCAGTTAGTTAAAATGATTCTGGAGTTCAAAAAAAAAAAAAGTTTTTGATTAAGTTACACAATGTCCAGAATCTGCATCGTCAGCTGAAACTGGAATAATTAATCCATCTAAGTAAAGTGTGGTGACGCATAAAAGGCTACAGTGGAAGAGAGTCACGAGATTGGAGAACTGCCAAAGCTGAGCAGAGGCTTCGTCCGTTTACAGATTATCATCGGAGACGGCGGGCCTATGGACGATGCGGTCACAGCAGTGAAGGATGAAAGGTGGAAACGAATTCGTGCCACGATATCTCCATGTTTCACCAGTGGAAGACTTAAGCAGGTCAGGATCTACAGTGCTGCTCATAAATCACTTCTGCCCTGTGTTTCCCCCCCAAACCTAACTCATTTAATTACCTGTTACTACATTTTTTTTAACTCTTTCCTCTAGAGAATCAGGGTTTGAAAGCAAATAATGATTTGGCAAAACTAGATTAGAGATATCTGGAGATGTAATTTTACTGTCAAAATTCATTTAAGATATCTCCAAATGAATTAGAAATATCTTGAGCATAGATGACAAGCTATTACTCAGATCAGTGTTTTTCCAACGCTGGTCCTCAAGGCTCAATGCTCTGAGTGTTTTAGATGTGGGCAACTCAGATCGATCAGAAAACAATTAAGGTGTTTTCTGTAATAATAGACAAAACAAACTTAGCCTCACTTATTCATTTGTGTCTCTTTCTTCCAGGTTTTCCCTTTGGTTGTTCAATTTGCAGACAGATTCATGCAAAAACTTGGGCAAACAGATTTGAATGGGTCCATTGATGTCAAGAAGTATGTCGCATCCGTTATATTATCAGATAACGGACATTTTTATTTATTTTAAACAAACATTGTGAGCTCCTACCTCTTGGCTTTTATTTTTCTCTCTCTCAGATTGGTTGCACCATTCAGTTTGGACGTGGTGACCAGCGCTTCCTTCAGCGTGGAGATGGACTCCATCAACAACCCCAACGACCCTGTTCATGCTCAAATGCAGAAGCTCATGAACTTCAGGTTTTGGCCTTTTATCTTTGTGGGTACGTCAACTCGTTGCCTGCTAGTATCGCACAAACAAGTCACGCTTTTTTTAAATTTACCAGTTTCACTCTGCCTTCTTAGCGATTTTCCCCTTTGGTCGCCACCTGCTGAAACTCTTCAAAGTTGAGTTCATGCCCAAGTCCAGCGTGGACTTTTTCTACGACATCATTAAGAAATTTAAAGACCAGCACATCAAAGAAGATTCGGTAAGGGTTGACTGGAAAAGTTTTAGAAAGGTGACGGGTTTAGTTCTGAGTCAAATAAAGATAATAAAATAGTCCAAGCTGTTTGCTCACATGAACACACTCTGAAAACACTAAAATGATTTATTTATGTGAAACTTTAAACAATTTCTGTTTCCTATCCAGACTCGGGGAGACTTCCTGCAGGTGATGATCCAGAGTGAGATCCCAGAATCCGACATAAAGAGCGAACATGAGCAACCCAGTAAAGGTCTGAAAGTCACAGAAACAAAGTCTTATTTTACATTAAAACGATTTGTATCAAATTTTTAAAAGTCTTCTGTGTTAAATAATGAGCAACATGAGCTCACAGGTCCCATCTACAACAAATTTCAAAGGATAATTGACAAACGAGGAGAAGGGAAATAATTAACAGAAAGTTGGTGTAGTCTACTGTCATAAATGTAATAATACCATTAATGGTTAACTAGTTTCAGTGCAATACAAATAAACATGTCTCTCAGAGTAAGACATAATAATGAGGCACCAACTCTAAAAATCATCTTTCTACGCTGGAAATGTAGAGTTTTTTTATATGCCTCAGAAATTCAAAGTGTTTTAGTCTCAGAGACATGGGAGGCTGAAAGTCAATCTGCACTGACCAATATATACCAGCTGTCCATCGGATACAGAGCTCCACTTTGACTCAGACACCAGCAAAGAGAAAGTGGCACATCAACAAGGTCTTGTATTAATACAGATGAGCTAGCTGGATCGTTTCAGGCTGAAGATGGACTCAAAGTCAATTGCCAGTTTTCAGGAGACACTTCCTACAAGCTATGTAGGAATCAAATCTGCAATGTCCAAGAAAACCATCATGTTTTTATGCAGGGCATTGCTTTAGTTCTGCAAGCTAATATACTTAGACATAGACTTACTTTATTGCCATCACACAGAGGAAATGTATCAACAGAATGTTGTTGCTTGGCCACTGGAGTACACAGAAAAAATACTAAACTATAAGTGTGACTGTAAATGCATATAGAAATATAAAAATGTTGGTGCAAGTAAGAAAACAAAATAGTTGCCCCATCGTATTGACGATGGTAAAAATATCAAACAGTAGGAAAGCTTAAATAAAACGCATATCAGTGAATTACTATATGCTTGAAAAGTTAATTCATGGGAACCAAAACAAAACATTTACTCTACACAATGTGTACAACACAAAGTGTGTAACACCTCCATATATTAATTCAAAAAAGTTTGAATTGAGTAACTGATACAAACTCTGTGATGAAGTTATGTTTTATTAAGGTGCATCGATGTTTAATATTGCAGGTCTGACTGAGCACGAGATCCTTTCCCAGGCTCTGACGTTCATCTTCGGTGGCTACGAGACGACCAGCACCACTCTGTCTTACACCCTTCATAACTTGGCCACGAATCCTGAAGTCATGCAGATACTGCAAAAAGAAATCGACGGCTGTCTGAAGAAAAATGTAATTTACTTTGACATACTGGCTTTTTGAATCCAACAGGTGCTAGAATTTTTGTGCATGCCTTCCTTATTTACATTCAACTTTGTTTGACGGATCCAGGCTCCCATTTCCTACGAGGACCTGAACAGCCTGGAGTACCTGGACCAGGTGTTTTGTGAGTCGCAGCGTATGATTCCCACCGCGCCTCGACTTGAGAGGACATGCAAAAAAACGATGGAAATTAACGGTCTCACCATCCCAGAGGGAACGTTAGTTGGGATTCCAGTGCATTTGCTGCACAAGGACCCACGGTACTGGAGCTCGCCTGAAAGCTTCAAACCAGAGAGGTAAATAACAGAACACAGGGATTGGTACTGATATCTGAGAAAGAAAGCAATTTTCTCAAAACTGAATTGCTGTTTTAGACTTTTTTTTTAATTATCATTATTTTCGACTTCATAACTGGAAACTTTAATCTGGTCCCTGCAGGTTCAGTAAGGAGAATGAGAAGGATCTGAACCCGTACGCATACATGCCGTTCGGACTCGGCCCACGTAACTGTGTCGGGATGCGATACGCCATCCTTGTCATGAAGATGCTCATCGTGTGCATCCTGCAGAAGTACTCTGTGGAAACGTGCGCAGACACCATGGTAAGCCTGAAATAATTCAGTATAATTCAGTCGTTCTGCTCTGTTATCATGTCAGCGTTTCATTTCCATCTGTTTCCGTCTTCAGGTCCCAATTCAGTTTGACTGGAAGTTTCAACCAACTAAACCTGTGAAGCTGAAGTTTGTTCCCAGAGAACTGTAATTGCAATTACTTCAAACTTCTGGCCTTCTCGTCAAATATAATTTATTTTTGATGGGCCTGTAGGATTATTCTTCCTGTCCATGGTTCTGTACTGTTTAACGCTGATCAATTTGAATGTGTAATTCTTTCAGTCTATTTTTATACTGTCTTTATTCTCTATTTTTACCTGACATTAAAGCTTATAAACAGATTGTTGACCTGTAGAAACTCTCACTGGTGTTTTTGTCTTCACCTAACTGATCAAGCAGTTAATTTTCATTGCTGCTGCCAGTTGGAAATATGCCGAGTTACAATTTGTTTGCCTTCATTTAACTTCCTGTGCAGGTATAAATCTTGTTCATTCCAGAATGTAAATATATATATTTATATATATATATCCAGATAGAGCAGGAGCTGGGATGCTACTAACAGTCAGAGGAATAAGGAATAAGACAATAACCATAGATATATGTAAAAGTAAAAAAATGAAATCAAAAGTTGCTAATCTACATCTATCCTTTATTAACCAACACTAGCTTATCTACTTTATTGTTATTCTTCTTGTGATGAATAATAATAAGAATAATTACCACATTACACATTACCACATGCTTTTTATGCACTAAGACAGAAAAATTCACCTGAAAGTGAAAAGTAAAAGTGATAAAGTATAAGAACTGATAAAAACAAAAAACGTCACCAACTAAAATACCCACAAAGTACAATTTGTCTCTTCATTCCTCTGTATTTTTTTCCAATCTGATAGTGGAAATTCATACTTATTTATGCCACTACTCTAAGGTTTTCAATATAAAAAATAAACCACTGGATTTTTATCTTTAATGGCAACATATTTTGTTTCTATATTTTTAGATAAGTATCTAAACATAAAATCTGAACAGCAGAAGACGACAAAACCCTCCTGATATATTTTACTCAATATTGTAAGGAGGCTGTCAGTAAGCTTTTTTCAACACATTTTATTTAGGAACATATTTGGTTTTTCAATTTCAGTGCAAAGGGTTTATTACTTTCATTATCGTTTAATCATTGCACAAATAAATTGTGGGTACACCAAATAGTATTCCTGAAAGAAAGCACAGAAAGAAAATATACAACAGCATACAAGTCTGTTTTATACACGGTAGTCTAATTAAGGACACTGAACATTTACGATTGTTAGTTCGTTTAATAAAAATGGTCTGCTTAGCAATGGCAATGATTATTTCACGGGTAAAATGGTTATTACGGTAAAGGGCGGGAAGAGAAGCATACGCATTAATAAAAAGTATTAACAGTTCACTTGCCTTTGTGTTTCGTTATTGTTTTGGCTATAAACTCCAAGCTGAAGCGAGGAGGGATGTGAATGACTGAGTCGGTTCTATGTGCTGATTCATTCAGGTGAACGCTCGGACGAAAAACGAACAAAACAAACCCATAATTTACATAATTAAAAAAACTAAATAAAGTAACGTCACTACTTATGTTCGTACATGTTCACGGCAAAAAGGTGGTCTTAAAACTTAGAAATAAAGAGACCGTTTGAGAGCCGAAAGAGATGGGTCTTTTTGGTGACCTGAGCTAAATTATTCTGATCCGTGAAAAGAGCCGAGACACCCATTGCTTTACCCTGCAGCAAGAAGGGTACGTGATCTCAAAGCAACCGGCTTTAATATCATATCTCAAAATCCTTAAAACAGAATTGGACGTAGTTTAAATTTCATAAAGAAATTCTTTGTTGGGAAAGATTGGATGGAGCAGGAAGTTATCATAATGTGTCGTGTTTCAAGACTCCTCCCCGTACATGCAGGCTTTTAAAGAGCTTGTTAACTTCCCAGGTTTCAGTAATACAGAGAGGAGAAAATGGATTTTCTGCTGTTTTCCGCGACTACATGGACTTTAGTGGCTCTTGCTGTCACTCTCTTATTACTGTGAGTATTTGTACCCTGCTCTTATATTGTTTACCATGTACGAAAAAGAAAACTTACTACGTCGCATCTTTCTTTCTCTTTTTGAACATAAGGTATGGAATCTGGCCATACAGATTTTTCAAAAAGCTTGGCGTATCCGGACCGAGACCTCTGCCTTTTATTGGGACCCTGTTGGGTATCAGAAAGGTATTAGCCTAAGCGAACCGAGACGACTCTTTTAGAGACATTAGTTAATTCAAATAGTTCAATATGAGAAACGAAAGTCTTTTTTTTTTTCTTTTTACAACTTATGTAATGTCTGTTTTTCACCAGAAGCAAATATGTTTTATTCTCAGCTATTTCGGCTCCTCTTTAATGTTTCTGTGACTCCCTGCAGGGACTTAAGTTTGACATTGACAACAAGTCCAAGTATGGGGATGTCTGGGGGTGAGTTGAGGAAGAACTATTACTGCTTCCACTGAGAGACTCTTATTTCAGTAAATAGTTAGCAAAAATATGCAAACAAAAGTCAAACCTTTTTATTAATGCTTTTGCTCTGTTGACATTCTGAATAATCAAGCTATCTTAATACTGTTTTACGGTATTTTGTTGTCAATTCATACTGATACAGCTTTATGTAGCCCGTATTTTCTGTAATATTCCTCCTTTTTTCAGTTTGTTTGAGGGACGAACCCCAGTGTTGATGGTTGCAGACCCTGAGATGATAAAAGCCATCTTGGTGAAGGAGTGCTACACTGCATTTACAAACCGCAGGGTGAGATAATTATTTATCGTGGGGCAATAATTTAATTTGGCAGCTGTTTACAAATAAAATTATATCCACCTGATAAACTTCCATGTTAGATTTCCTGGAATTTCTGGCAAGATTTCCAGGAAACCTGTTTCCAAAGACTTAAGAAGGATTACATCCAAAACACTCCCACACACTCCCATCATATGATGCAAGAGGAAGTAAGGCTCTGATTCACTGACGTGACCTGGGAATATTACACTTTCACCTTGTCAGGGGTGGAAGTGCAACAATGAAACCTGAACGTCTCAAATGTCTCTGCTGCACTCTTTAACAATAAAGAGTTCATATTCTTAATAAATGAGATTAATTGTTTCTGAGTGAAAAAGGAAGTAGTCTGTGTAAAGTCTAAGCATGTCCTGCTGTTTTGTCCGTTTCCAGATTTTTTTTGAAGACAGTGGACCTCTGTATGATGCAATCACAGCGGTGAAGGATGAAAGGTGGAAGCGAATTCGCAGCACCATATCTCCATGTTTCACCAGCGGAAGACTTAAGCAGGTCAAGATCTACAATGTTGTTAACCAACTTCTACCGTTTTCCTTTCTTTATTTCTTTATATACACTTCTATGGTCTATGTTAATAACATTAATGGAAATGGACTGAAACTAATGTATTTACAGTTAAAAAAAAAAGATCAAAGTGAACGATAAAAATAGTCCAAAAATCGAATATGATCTTAATTTAACCTGGGACAGTTCCTACTAGTATCTCCTTCAAGAAAAGGGGGTCAGTAACTAGTTACGGTTACTCAGTTACATTTTCTTCAGTAACTTTTTGGTACGTTTTAGTAGTTTTACAACTCTGCACTTTTAACTTTTACTTGAATACTATTTTTATCAAGTATTGGTAAGTGTACACATCAGTTTTAAAATTTTACAAATGCATTAAGATCCATTAAGACTTGTGAAAATATAAGAGTTTTAAGGGCAATGACAGTCCACAGTGCACAATTTAGTTTTTTTTTTTTTTTTTAAGTCCGTCAACATTTCACACATTTTAATGAGAAAAATAATTTTTATCCACATCTGTGCGTTGCGAAAAGGTCTGCAACAGGGAGGAAGTCAGTTATTTTGTACTACAGCTGCAGTTTTGGTCGAGGCTTTTTCTGTGCATATAGGATGAATAACTTGGAGACATGACAACAATTAAGAAAAACATGAAAACTACAAATGTCACACGAATAGCAACAGAATAAATCAGAAACACCTTTTCTCTTCATTCGAGGTCGAGATCGAAAACATGGATCACCACCAAACTGCTCATGAAGGATATTTGCCCATATCTGGACTTGTATGATCCGTATATGAATATTCAGCGGGTGCAGCAAAATTGATCCGTAGCGCCACCTGTTGTATTCAGAGTTGCTGTATTGCCTTTCGTAGAAGCAATTCACAGCTAGATACAGTTTTAACTCTTTTTTTTTTTTTTTTTTTTTTTTCCTGAAGGTTTTTCCCTTGGTT
>NW_006799979.1:1689349-1696687 GCF_000485575.1 Poecilia formosa | reverse complement strand
ACTCTTTAACCATAAAGAGTTCATATTCTTAATAAATGAGATTAATTGTTTCTGAGTGAAAAAGGAAGTAGTCTGTGTAAAGTCTAAGCATGTCCTGCTGTTTTGTCCGTTTCCAGATTTTCTTTGAAGACAGTGGACCTCTGTATGATGCAATCACAGCGGTGAAGGATGAAAAGTGGAAGCGAATTCGCAGCACCATATCTCCATGTTTCACCAGCGGAAGACTTAAGCAGGTCAAGATCTACAATGTTGTTAACCAACTTCTACCGTTTGCTTTTCTTTATTTCTTTATTGACACTTCTGTGGTCTATGTTAATAACATTAATGGAAATGGACTGAAACTAATGTATTTACAGTTTAAAAAAAGATCAAAGTGAACGATAAAAATAGTTCAAAAGTAGTTAGTTACATTTTCTTAAGTAACTTTTTGGTACTTTTAGGAGTAGTTTTACAACACTTCACTTTTAACTTTTACTTGAGTACTTTTTTTTTTAATCAAGCATTGGTAAGTGTACACATAAGTTTTAATTTTTCTTTAACGTCTGTCAACATTTCACATTTTAATGAGAAAAATAATTTTTATCCACATCTGTGCGTTGCGAAAAGGTCTGCAACAGGGAGGAAGTCAGTCATTTTGTACTACAGCTGCAGTTTCGATCGAGGTTCTTTGTGTGCATATAGGATGAATAACTTGGAGACATGACAACAATTGAGAAAAAACATGAAAACTACAAACTTCACACAAATAGCAACAGAATGAATCAGAAACACCTTTTCTCTTCATTCGAGGTCGAAGTAATTGAATATGGATTTAATGACATTTGATGAAGACTCATTTAAACTTTGTCCAATCTCTGCTAAACTGGTCATGAAGGATATTTGCCCAGATCTGGACTTGTATCCATGTATGAATATTCAGTGGAAATTTTATCTGTTAAGCCACCTATTGTATTCAAAGTCGCTGTATCCGCCTTTCGTAGAAGATCTGTGTAAACCTCATTGGTCATTTTGAGTAAACACAAAGTCACATGCTTTCCTCACTATGCTTCCCTTTGACCCAGTTGATCACGTTATCTTCAAACCGTGCTTATTGATAGATAACAAGCTGCTGTGTTGCATCGTGTGAAACTTACAGGTCATCAATTTAGGATTGAACTTCTCTCCAATTCTCAATGGCCAAACAGGAAACTCTTTTTTTTCCCTGTGTAATAGAGAACCTTTTCTGAATGAATTGTTTTCAAAGTTTACAAAAGGCGCCACCTGCTGACTACATTCACATACTGCAGAGGCTTAAGTAGTGACAGAAACACCCATGTGTTGCACTTCTAGGCTAGATACAGTTTTAACTCTTTTTTTTTTTTTTTCCCTGAAGGTTTTTCCCTTGGTTGCTCGCTTTGCAGATCGACTTGTTGTGAAGCTTGGAAAAATGAACCTGGATGAGCCCGTTCTTGTCAAAGAGTAAGTGTTTTGATCCGTTGTATTACCCCTGATTTTGAACCGTTCCTCCCCAAACGAATAACAACACAAGCCTTTACTTTTTTCCTTTTCAGACTCGTTATGCCATACAGTTTGGACGTGGTGACCAGCGCCTCATTCAGCGTGGAGACGGACTCCATCAACAACCCCGACGACCCTGTTATAGCTCACATGCAGAAGATTATGAAAATCAATTTCTTGCCGTTTTTTCTCTCTTGTACGCCATCCTCTTCCCTCAAGCATTTCATTTAATACGACTAGAACACACTGTCTATTTTCATTTGACAACTTTGTGTGTTTTTAGCGATGTTTCCTCTTGGCCGTTACCTGCTGAAGCTCTTCAAGGTTGAGATGATGCCCTCATCCAGTTTGAACTTTTGTTACGACATCATTAAGAAATTTAAAGACCAACATAATGCAGAGGTATCGGTAAGTGTTGATTTGCTGTCATGTCTCCTATGGAAAAAAAAAAACAACAACCAAAAAACAAACATTAGTGCGTGTAGGTAATATGTTCTATGTAAATCCAGACTCGTGGAGACTTCCTGCAGGTGATGATTCAGAGTGAGATTCCAGAAAGCGACATAAAGAGCGAACATGAGCAACCAAGTAAAGGTCTGTTTTCATTGATTGTGAATGATCGGGGCTGAAGTTTAAACTACAATCAAAAGGTCCACTAATAACGAAAAAAAAAATCAAAATCTAATTCTTTTTTTTTTGTGGCAAGTTTCTAGTGCAAATACCTGAGTTTTGTCTTATTTCAAGTGTAGTAACTTAAAAATAAATTTTCAACAAGATATAGGAGCTTCTTTTAAATCACTACTGGGAGATCTTTGCACTTATAGCATGTGTCTTGTTACAAGTGAAAAAAAAATATGCCAGTGAAACTAGTACTTTTTTTAAAATCAATATTAACAACAACAGTTAAGCCCATACCATCATACTACCTCCACCATGTCTGACTGTTGTTATGGTATTCTTCTGAAGTGTTGTTAGTTATTTGATGTTAGAAATAACATGACTCAGACCTGACAAAAAGGTCCAAACTTGTGTTTTTTTGGGTTTTTTTGTTTTTTTTTGTTTGCTTTGGAGTAGATATTTATTTTTGTCTATTTTTTGATCAGCAGTAGTTTTTGTCTTGAAGCTCTCCCATGCATGCCATTTTTAATTTTTTTTTCCCACAACCTCTTTAATCTGAAGCAGATGATTAACTCACATCAGTGTGTCTGGTTGCAGGTCTGACTGAGCACGAGATCCTTTCCCAGAGCGTGATGTTCATCTTCGCTGGCTTTGAGACAACCAGCACAACCCTGTCGTTTCTCCTTTATAATCTGGCACTCTACCCTGATATCATGCGGACGCTGCAGAAAGAAATCGACGACCGCCTACAGAATAATGTAGATTGACACTTTAATTTGTTTTTAATTTTACATAATCTCTGAGTTTTAGGGTGTTCATTTACATCCAACTTACTCTGCTGCATCCAGGCTTCCATTTCCTATGATGACCTTAATAGTCTGGAGTACCTGGACCAGGTTTTGTGNCTTGAATACTATTTTTATCAAGTATTGGTAAGTGTACACATCAGTTTTAAAATTTTACAAATGCATTAAGATCCATTAAGACTTGTGAAAATATAAGAGTTTTAAGGGCAATGACAGTCCACAGTGCACAATTTAGTTTTTTTTTTTTTTTTAAGTCTGTCAACATTTCACACATTTTAATGAGAAAAATAATTTTTATCCACATCTGTGCGTTGCGAAAAGGTCTGCAACAGGGAGGAATTCAGTCATTTTGTACTACAGCTGCAGTTTCGATCGAGGTTCTTTGTGTGCATATAGGATGAATAACTTGGAGACATGACAACAATTAAGAAAAACATGAAAACTACAAATGTCACACGAATAGCAACAGAATAAATCAGAAACACCTTTTCTCTTCATTCGAGGTCGAGATCGAAAACATGGATCACCACCAAACTGCTCATGAAGGATATTTGCCCATATCTGGACTTGTATGATCCGTATATGAATATTCAGCGGGTGCAGCAAAATTGATCCGTAGCGCCACCTGTTGTATTCAGAGTTGCTGTATTGCCTTTCGTAGAAGCAATTCACAGCTAGATACAGTTTTAACTCTTTTTTTTTTTTTTTTTTTTTTCCTGAAGGTTTTTCCCTTGGTTGCTCGCTTTGCAGATCGACTTGTTGTGAAGCTTGGAAAAATGAACCTGGATGAGCCCGTTCTTGTCAAACAGTAAGTGTTTTGATCCGTTGTATTACCCCTGATTTTGAACCGTTCCTCCCCAAACGAATAACAACACAAGCCTTTACTTCTTTCTTCCTTTTCAGACTCGTTGCGCCATACAGTTTGGACGTGGTGACCAGCGCCTCATTCAGCGTGGAGACGGACTCCATCAACAACCCCGACGACCCTGTTATAGTTCACATGCAGAAGATTATGAAAATCAATTTCTTGCCGATTTTTCTCTCTTGTACGCCATCCTCTTCCCTCTTTGCTGGTCGAGCATTTCATTTAATACGACTAGAACACACTGTCTATTTTCATTTGACAACTTTGTGTCTTTTTAGCGATCTTTCCTCTTGGCCGTTACCTGCTGAAGCTCTTCAAGGTTGAGGTCCTGCCCTCATCCAGTTTGAACTTTCTTCACAACATCGTTAAGAAATTTAAAGGCCAGCATAGAGCAGACGTATCGGTAAGTGTTGATTTGCTGCCAACATCTCCTATGGTTTAAAAAAACAACAAAAACAAACATTAGTGCGTGTAGGTAAATATGTTCTATGTAAATCCAGACTCGTGGAGACTTCCTGCAGGTGATGATTCAGAGTGAGATCCCAGAAAGCGACATAAAGAGCGAACATGAGCAACCAAGTAAAGGTCTGTTTTCACTGACAGTGAATGACGGGGGCTGAAATTTAAACTACAATCAAAAGGTCCACTAATAACGCAAAAAAAAAACAACAACAAAATCTTAACTCTTTTTTTTTGTGGCAAGTTTCTAGTGAAAATATCTGAGTTTTATCTTATTTCAAGTGTAGTAACTTAAAAATACCTTTTCAGCAAGATATAGGAGCTTCTTTTAATCACTACTGGAAGAGTTTTACAAGTGAAAAAAATATGCCAGTGGAACTAGTACTGTACTTTTTTTTTTTTTTAAACAATATTAGCAACAACAGTTAAGCCCATACCATCATACTACCTCCACCATGTCTGACTGTTGGTATGGTATTCTTCTTAAGTGTTAGTTATTTGATGTTAGAAATAACATGACTCACGCCTGACAAAAAGGTCCAAACTTGTTTGTTTTTTTTTTTGTTCGTTTACTTTGGGGTAGATATTTATTTTTTGTCTATGTCTTGATCTGCAGTAGTTTGTGTCTTGAAGCTCTCCCATGGATGCCATTTTTTTCACAATCTCTTTACCTTAACTATGCAAGTGAAATCTGCAGCTCTCTTCATGAGGAATCATTTTTTTCAGTAACTATCCCACTTTGGAGGTTTGCCATGTTCCATGTTCTCCCCCCATTTGTACATGAGGATTCACTGGGTGAATTAGAAAATGGCTTTGTAACCTTGTCAAACTGATAAATGTCAATCAATGCCTTTTGGCTTTTATCCCTTCTTGAACTTGTTGTGGATCAAGGCATCATTTGTTGCTTATTGAGCAGAAGTAATCTGAAGCAGATGATTAACTCACATCAGTGTGTCTGGTTGCAGGTCTGACTGAGCACGAGATCCTTTCCCAGGCCATGATATTCATCTTCGCTGGCTTTGAGACAACCAGCACAACCCTGTCGTTCCTCCTTTATAATCTGGCACTCTACCCTGATATCATGCAGACGCTACAGAAAGAAATCGACGACCGCCTACAGAATAATGTAGATTGACACTTTAATTATTGTTTTTTTTATTATTATTATTATTTTACATAATCTCTGAGTTTTAGGGTGTTCCTTTACATCCAACTTACTCTGCTGCATCCAGGCTTCCATTTCCTATGATGACCTTAATAGTCTGGAGTACCTGGACCAGGTTTTGTGTGAGTCCCAGCGAATACTTCCCACTGCGCCTCGACTTGAGAGGATATGCAAAAAGACGATGGAGATTAATGGCATCACCATCCCAGAGGGAACGCTAGTTGGGATCCCAGTGCATTTGTTGCACATGGACCCACGGTACTGGAGCTCACCTGAACTCTTCAAACCAGAGAGGTATTTTTAAAGAGGAAACCAGCTGGGTTTCCACGGCTAATTCCCGGAGTTAGCTGTGGCTGTAAGCCGTTTACTACTAGCTGCAGGGGGATTGGCTCTGCCTCACCCCATAGTGATCGACTCTTTGCAGCTGCGCAGCGCCGCCATTCCCCTCTTTGGCTCTCTAAGAAGCTGCCTCTCAGACTGCAAGGATCTCATCGATCACACTTTCAGTCTCTGATACTGTCAGTTGCTAATAAGAATGATCAATCAGCCGTCGTCATCATGGAAATCCTCACTGCGCCGCGGATTCCGGCTGTGGATTTTTCCTCTTCGTCTTCCAGCTCAAAACAGATCTCCGCTGCATGCTGGGTGTTCATCTTTTATATACAGAACAGAAACCACTAAGCTAAAAGCAAATTACGAAGTGTTTGCCACCGATCGCTCCAATATACAAACTTTGCATCAATTTCGCGATCTCACTGCTTTTGCCGCCGCTCTGTTCGCACCGTTACTCCGTTCTGCTTCTCTTTCACGGATACTTGCGCAACTTTACTTAGCTTCTTAGCAACAAAATACAGCCCATAATTATTTATTGAAGATTTGAGATTTCCAAAAACAAAGAAATATAATGTTGCGTTTCGGTTTTTACGTTTAGAAGTTCAGGTGTTAAGCCTGATTTTGACATTTCTTTGACATTCGGAAAAATATGGTTTACTTATTTTAGTATAACTCCTGTTTTACTTGGCCTATTGACACAATTTAAAAACTGGTGTGTAGTTTATAATGTGCACTTCAAGTACAAGCTGAAAGTGAGACTTGGGGAGGCAGAGTCTTGCTGCTACACCATCACAAACCAGACATGTTAAAAAGACGCTATAAGCCTATGGACCCCTATGATTTAACTTATCGATTCTTGCTGATGAAAAATCGATACTTTCCAATGTGGGGGGAAATTTTAAATATCATAGAATTTATATTATTATCCAACCCTACCAGGGGCACCGCCAGGAATCCTGGGCCCCTGACAAAAAATTAGATTGATTTCTTGAGTCTATAATGTGACCCATAAAAAGTGTCACAATTGTAAAGGCTTGCAACTGCCTTGCTTTCTTTGGTCCAATACTGATACTACCACAATATTTACTGCTCATGAATTTTACCTGCAACAGTCAACAAGTAGGTTGCTTAATTTTTTTCTTAGTTTTAGATCACTGAAATGTCTCTCACCACGAGCAACGTGCAAAATACACATAAAACAACCCAGACTTCTAAAAAAAAATGCTGTGTAGTTGCATTTTATGCAAGCTGCAGTATGTAACTTTAATTTAAAAAAAATTTCTCCATATCTGTTAAAGCTGTCACCATGTCGTGACAGTTTGTTATGAGACAGATAATCTGTGAAAACAATCAATATCCTCCATCTTCTTCCTGAATTACTTGCTGGTTAAAGTAATGCACCGTTCTGACCAAAAACAACCAATCAGAACCAGGAGGAAGGTCTTAGTGTTGTTAATCAACTTCATTCCCTCACTACTAACTGTGTTAATGGTGGGGAAATAACATGTCATTTCAGGAAAATAGTTTATCTGTGCTCTATACCAGAGGTGGGGACTCGAGTCACATGACTTGGACTCGAGTCAGACTCGAGTCGT
>NW_006799979.1:1676010-1687794 GCF_000485575.1 Poecilia formosa | reverse complement strand
TCTTAGCAGCATAGTAACGGTCACAGTCAAGCGCTCCAAGCAGGAACAAACCATTTCATGCAGATCCCGGGGGGGGGGGGGGGTTCAGGGCAAAAAGGGATGGGTTTTTTGGTCTGGGAGTGGTAACATAAAATTTTAACTGCTAAAAACAATCTTTGAAAATACAATATGATTAATTTTGTATTTGACAGGACCCTGATTTTTTTTAATTTTATTTCTATGAACAAAACATAAATAAATTGTGGAGGGCCCCCTGCTGGTCAAGGCCCCTAGAATTGTCATCACGTTTCACCCCTTTACCACGCCCCTGACCCCTACCCGTTTCCATTAGGCAAGTTTATTTTTGTGATTTCAAACTGCGCAAATTTATGGTTAATAGAAAAGCAGTTACTGTTTTATTGTTCCTGACATCTTAGAAAAAAAAAAACTCTCAATTGCAAAACGATTAAATAACTAAAATGTAACAGACACTTTAATCTGGTCCCTGCAGGTTCAGTAAGGAGAATGAGGAGGATCTGAACCCGTACGCGTACGTGCCGTTTGGACTCGGCCCACGTAACTGTGTCGGGATGCGATTCGCCATCCTGGTCATGAAGATGGTCATCGTGCGCATCCTGCAGAAGTACTCTGTGGAAAAGTGCAGCGACACCTTGGTAAGACCGACAGCCTGCAACAATTCAGTCGTTCTGCTCTGTTGCCATGTCAACGTTTCATTTCTGTCTGTTTCCATCTTCAGGTCCCAATTCAGTTTGACTTTAGGTTCCAACCTACCAAGCCTCTGGTGGTGAAATTTGTTCCCAGAGAACTATAATGGAAGACTTATTAATTTTTTTTTTAATAATCTGGATGGATGATTGCTTCTGAATGTTGTGTAATTCAATCACTGCTGAGGGATCATGTAACTTGGCTGTGCTTTCTAAAGTCCGTCTTTGTTGGCTGTCGTGAATAGCGGACACAGACAAAATGTTGCAGTTATTTCAGTTTTTGAGGTGAAGGCCACTGTGTGTGTGTGTGTGTGTGTGTGTGTGTACAGTGCCCTGCAAAAAGTGTTCACACTTCTAGCATTTCTTCAAAATATGCAAAGCTAAAACCACAAACTTTCATATGGATGTTGAACATTGATGTGAATGAGCAACACAAAGCGACATTTAAATGTGCAGCGGAAAATAAAAAAATATCAATGCTTTAACATTTTCTTGTAATAAATAAATTTTTAAAATTTTTAGGTGTGAAATATTTCTTTTCATGTGAACAAACATGTTTACTAGATTTTCTTAGAGGATTCTACCACATTTTTAATTTTCTAATTTTTCTAAGACATTTTGACAACAATCTGGACTTTCCAATCCAAAATATTTACTGCATAAAAAAATCAAGTGTTTAGGTTGCACACATCATAAAACTAAACAGTTTTTTGATTTTCAGAATGCCGTATAAAGCTCTTTCACTGCTTTCCACCCCCAATTCAAATTCAAAAACACTTTATTAACCCCAAAGGGAAATTAAATGTTGTAACTCACTAATTTAGATTCTTCAGAGTTATTGAAGATAACATCCCGCCTTAAAAATAATTACATAAAACCTGATGGTTTTAAATAATCAACAATTCTTGGAATTATAAATGAGGACATCTAATTATAAAAATTCACATGTCAACACTGGTATCTTTAAGTATGTAAAAACATTAATCAATAGCAATCTTTCATTTGACATTTTAAACAGTCCCAATGATGTGTTTCTGCTATAGTTTTGCTGAGGCTCAAGAGTGTTAGCACTCCTGCAAGGAAATGTGTGCAGTTTTTATAAAAATAAAAAAAATGATGAAAAATGATTATTGGTGAACTAAAAACTTTTATATCAACATATAGGCCCCAGATTTTGATCAAACTAAAAAGCAAAAACTGCAACTGCTTGTGACTAGATGGACAGTTTCTCTCTCTCTCTTTTTAAATCTCCAATAGGTTCAGCAGAGCTGGACACACAAAATAGACAGAAAGTGAGACGGGTTCATTTCATCTACATATGTGAATGAAAACATAAGGCTTTATTGGGGTTTTTTCTGGAACTAAATAAGTATAATTTATTGTCAGTTAAACTATCACAACATAAAAAACAGGAGTCATATTCTGTATTATTTTAATATTCAGATGAGATCCAGTTGTGTTGGGCTGTATTAAAATCTCTGGGGGGGTGAGGGGAAGAAAAAAAAAATCACCGTAAAACAGCTTTCTGGGGTTTCCTGATGTGCAGTAAATTCTAATTTTACTCTGGAACATTTACCTTTGTGGTAAATTTCACGTTCATGCGAACAACTCATGTTTATGAAAATCTTTATTCATGTCAAAGCCATCTTCAGCTATTTTTTTAGGACAGTCTTAACTTGTGTCATAAACATGCCAAGTAAAAATTTTACCCAACCAGTCATTGCTTTTCAGGAAACCTCAGTAGCGCAAAAACAAATCTCCAGCAGAGGGCGCCAAAGTAGCGTCCTCGTTAAAACAGAAGTTACATTATTGATAAAGCTCCGATTTTATCCTCTCACACCAAGTCAGCTGCTGGTTTTATGACAACATACCTTTGCTTTACCTTTTCTTCAACACTGATGTTTACTTGTAACAAACCTAAAATAATCAAATTACTCTGAGTGTCAGAGCATCAAAACAAAGGAAACTAAAATGATTGAGTTGGAAAAAAGAAGAAAGGAATCCAGTCCCTTAAAAATAATATTTGACAATTTTCAAACGGTGCTACATTTGTAAAGGTGTCCAAATATTTATGTGTGGTGGAGGAAAATGTGGCCCAGAGGTTAGCTCGATGCTAATCAGTTTTGAAAAGACAGTCCTGCACATTAAGGTAGACAGAAAAGTACAGACAGTAAACAAAAGTTTCTTTTTTCCAAGAGTGGAATATAAAACTGAGCATCTTCTGGTTTTAGAAAAAGAAATGACATAAAACGTGTAAAAAAAAAAAAGGAAAAAAGTTCAAACTACAAAGCCTTTAAAAGTCCTGAGTTTGTCGAAAAATAAACAAAGCTGACAAAAAAAAGGCCAGAATTTTATAAAAATCGAAATACAACAAAACAGGATTTGTCAGAAACGTTGGTCAATACAAATGTCCTTCCAGCACGTCAGCGGCTCTCGCTTCAGAGCAGAACTCGCCCTGCAGTAGTTAAAACCAATCGCTCATTCAGGAAAATTAGCACCTTCCTGTGAAATGTAAAGCTTTATTTTTTTTTATTTGTCAGTGTGATGATGATAAAAGTGTTTTCATTTGTTTGATGTGGCATCAATACGTTGGAGGAAAATAATTGATGCAGATTGGTCTCTGGTCAGTTAAAAAAAAAAAAAACTACTTTTTTTTTTTCTTAATGTAGATTACCATACAGCATTAGCATGAATTTCAATTTTACTTTGATTTGAAAAAAAAAACAAAAAATAAAACTATTAAAAGTTGTCATATATGCTAAATGTATAGGTTTCATAAGAAAGTACCTGGTTTAAAGGCACCATGGCAGCTGCTACTGAGAAAGTATCCCTCCACGTCACTGTCTTAACTTTTGTTCCGAAACACTTAAGCAAATTGTTCCTTTGAGTTGGTTGATGAGTCAGTGCAAATCATCAGATTGTTTTTTTTGTTTGTTTTTTTTAATGAGTCTGGAAGGACCTGAGCTACCGCTAAATGTTTCACTGGAAATAAAATACAGAAAAAAAAAAAAAAAAGGCTGATTCTCTATAACGTTACCCATCAGCGGCGTCTGGTAGGCTGAATCAAGTCGACTGCAGAATTACTTTTACCTGCAGGAAATTCCCACCGAGATGAAAAGAAATAAATAAAAAAAATCTCATTTATGAGACAATCCCTTGAAAAGACATTTATCAGCCTCAAAGGAAATCACACAGAAACCACTGCGCTGATGGAATCCCTGGTAAAGACGCTTGAAAAGCCCTAAAATGACTTCTGCTCCAGAACAGCAGCATAATTTGATAAACATATTCAAAACATCCAACCTGTAAGTAGAGCATATCCAGTCAGTGTCAGGAAATAACACTGCAAAAATATAAAATCTTACCAGGTGTTTTTGTTCTAGTTTCTTGTACACTTGAAATAAGACAAAACTAACTTACAAGTAACATTTCAGCAAGATATAGGAGCTTGTTTTAAGTCAGTTATTCCTTAATTTTGATTTTAAAAAATACTACTTCCATTGGCAGACATATTTTTTAGTCAAAAAAACTGCTAGTGTAACTAGTACCTTTTTTTTTAAATCAACATAAAGGAGTAATTGACAAATAAAAACTACTAAATCTTGCTGAAAAGTTAGTTAT
The DNA here is from genome assembly GCF_000485575.1 of Poecilia formosa. Taxonomy (NCBI): domain Eukaryota; kingdom Metazoa; phylum Chordata; class Actinopteri; order Cyprinodontiformes; family Poeciliidae; genus Poecilia; species Poecilia formosa. The sequence continues at coordinate 1,683,469 of NW_006799979.1, read as the reverse complement.
GAGTTAGTTTTGTCTTATTTAAAGCGTGCCAAGATTTACAAAATAAAAACCTTGTAAGATTTTGTGTTTTTGCAGCTTAAAACCACAACCTTATTCACTTAATACTTTTTTGAAGTTCAGATCATCAGATAATGGCAGATGAACTTTTAATTACAAACTGATGATCTTGTATGAAAAATATGATGTGGCGCAGAGCCACTCTTCAAAGGAGGACAGACAAGAGAGACCATGGCGCTAAAGACAGATGATGCTTGTTAATGTTCAAGAAAATAACTTCTCTCCTCAACTTGCTCTTGTTTGCACTCAGAACTAAAACAAAGACATTCAAAACAACCCAGTTATTGGAGAAGAATTACAAAGTTCCTAAAAATCAGGTAAAGATGGGGAGAGTTTCACTAAATTAACTTTAGCTGCTCTGCAGCAACAAACAGTGCTTTGTTTGTGATGCGTTGGGAACCTGGGTGGAGCGTGTCAGGCCCAACTCTTTGAAACGGCAGCACATTTTAAACAATAAAAACCAAAACACCTGGAGGAAATCAACTCACAAACGGTTCTTCGGATACCGATTCAAGCTAATTTTTGAATTAAAGGTTGGATTTCTCTAACGTTTGCTACTTCAGTGAAAAATTGTGCAGAAGCACCTTTACCAGGGACTCAGGTTGTCATACCGTAATCAGCAGCGACAGAAACTTAATTTACCCAGAGATTCGCCTCAAAATGATTGGACAGGTATAGATAAACGATTATTTCTACGCTTATTGACATTTTCCATGAAGAAAACTTTTAGAAAACTGTTTAAAATAAAGAGAAAATTTTCCGTGTCAATGTACCAAGGAGTTTATAGTTTGCTCCGGAGATGTTTTTACACTGTAACCAGGTAGAGGGGGTGACAAGTAAAATGCTGGTACAACCTGCATGTGGTTTGTAGGTTAAGGAGAAACGAGTGGAAACAGGTTTGAGTTTTCAGGGGCATCTGGGGATCAGTGAGAACCCTTCCACAGGTCCAGACGGGGTCAGATTGTCCCGATGCTCCCACGCGGAGTGAGCGAGTCTGGGCGCCTGAATCAATGGTCTGACAGGACTTTTGGCTGTGGCTGCTGTGGTTTCTCCGTTAGGTCACTGTCTCTTTAAGAAAAGGGGGTGAAGGCCCGGGGTTCCCCCCCTCCCCCCACCTCCTGCTTCTACCTGCGGGGCTGCGGGCGACAGTGTCGAGGCAGAGAGGAGGGGGGGCTGGAGGAGGCCGAGGGGGACATGGAGGCCAGGGAGGCGGTGGCGGCGGCGTCCTCGGCCTCTTCTAGCTCTCCGGTCGCTCCGTGAAGCTCCTGGCTCACGCTGGACTGTAAGGCAGCAGGGGTCAGCCATTCTTTGGGCAGGCAGCTCTGGAGGAACGGCACGCAGGAGCTGAAGTAGGCCAGGCGGTTGACCCAACGAGGGATCTCTCTGCCACACAGGATCTACGAAGAAACATTAAAAGAACAGAAGAAGAAAAGTTTAGGTAATGGTGCAAAACAAATACAAAAAACCTCGCTTAGCTCGCCGTGAGAGGTTGAGGAGCTGAAGACTTTCCTCTGCCTACATTCCCCAGAATGCTGTGCGGTTCTGAATCAGACTTGCAATATTACTTTTTTTTTTTTTTTTTTTTGCTGAGTCCTACTTAATACTGATAAAAAGTTTTTTCATACCATATCTAATTTCAATTGATTTTTTTTTCTCGCTTTCTTTTAAATAAGAAAAGAAAGAACAAAATACAGAAAACATTTTTTTTAAATGGCTTCTAATGCAATCCTTCCTTCTCCGAGTTCTGCAACAGAGTATTAGGGCCAGAATACAATTTTTTTTTTAATTATGAGAACATAGTCATAATGTTAGAGAAAAAAAACAGATGAAAGTCTCAACATCACGAGAAATAAGTTGTTTAATAAGAAAAATAGTCTGAATGATTCATTTTTTTATTTGTCCTGTTAGTAGTTTGTTTAAACCTAGTACTTAATTTTCCTAATATGATGACTGTATTCTTGTAATTAAAAAACAACAAAAAAATGTAGCCAGACCCTAATATTTCATCATAGAGTTGACCTGAATTTAAAGTCCACATAAATAGAAGCGGTAAAACACGCTTGTCAAACAAGATGGCCGCCACGGGCCTGATGACATCACTCTGAACTATGGAAACCTGCAGAGTGCACAGGTGAAAAATGAAAAAAAAAAATCCTGATTTTCCAAACATTAACTTTTCAAAACCAAAAATTTGATAAATCAATATACAAACTTTATTTTAACAATGTTATAAAGACCTGGCAACATGTGGACAAGGATATCAGTGTTTTCCTGGTTAAACAATTTTTTATTTTTTTATTACTTTGCCAATTTAAATTGCAATATATTTGGGTGGAGCAAGATGAAGGTTAATTGCCTCATCACATGTTTTGACATGAAAAGAATCCGCACCACCCTCCATATCCACATGATGTCACACGTATAAAGCTTTCCACTCCTCTATTTTGTCTTCCTAACGCTGTCAGAAAGCAGCAGCTAATCCATAAATATCTCGATTCACACACACACACACACACACACACACACACACACACACACACACACACATGCTCGTGGCAAATATGATGACCTTTTAACAGCTGACGCCGAGACCGATTAGTGTTAAATGGGAAATGAAGAAAAACAAAAAAAGAGGGGCCTTTTTGAACACTGAAGACTGTCGCTGTGTATTTTACTCTCTATTTTAACAGTAAAGTGTTTGTTTCCCCATTTTCTCAACATAACGACTTACCAATGGACACAGTTTGTACCCTGTCTAATTCTACCAACCTCGCTTGCTTTGCGACATCAGATAAAACTGTTTCATCACGCCGCTGAGCTTGTTCTGTCTTGATCTGAGCAGATGTCTGCTAAGATATAATACGGAAATAGGAGGCGAGACAGAAAGAAAGTGTGAGCAAATATAAATGCCTGCAGCTAAGTGAAAAAGCTTCCACCTCAAACTGAAAACGCCAAGACGTGTTTTATGACCTGGATTTATCTTCCACAAATTATCTACCAAATCCAAATGTATCCAGATGATATAGATCTGTATAGAAAGACTACTCTTTCTAGAAACATTTGTCTATTGTTTGTGAAGAGAGACAAATATTATCTGTGGAGAAGTGATTATTGATAGGTACTTTTTCTCGATCCTATATAAAAGAACCACAGACAACGTATATGAATTTTTATGGCCAAGCTTTTGCAAAAGGAGAAGTCTCTGGTAGAAGCTCCTCCAAGCCGTTCACAGAGCGTTCTGCTCTCCTTCCGCGTGAGCCCCTGTTTTATTGTCAAAGAAAACAGTCAAGGGGGCAGTCAAGAAAAACAACAGAGGTCGTAAAACTTCTAACCCAAATAGCTAGCAACCCAATTCCAGGCGTGATATCTGATCTATGGTCTGAGCCCGGTTCAAATCTCGGTCAAACTGTTAACAAGACAAAATATGACTACAGACAGGCAGTTAGGAGGTATTCTGGTTGATAAGAATTTAAGGTCTGGGAAACACAGAGTTAACTGTTTCACATGAAGATGAAACAGACAGTCCTGACCTCCAGGTCAGTTCATACACACATAAGGAAGAGAACACTTTAAACAGACTGAATGTGAACTAAAGTAATAACAAAATGATAATACCGAAAAATCTCTAACAATTATAACGTTTGATCTGATCATCTTTCTCCGTGTAAGAGTTTCATCCTGAGGGAAACGCTTCACCTCCCTTGTTTTGTTAAACATTTTAACCATACTGGTATTCTGTTTTGCGTCTCTGTGTGAATGTTTGAACCCTAATCTGTCATTTCCTTAGAGAGGATTTCTCTGTGTGGTATTTGCAGCACATATGTGTTGTTTGGGTGTGTGTGTGTGTGTTTGCCAGCTGGCCCTGCATGTCCAGGCTTGTATCAGTGTCCTAATCCCCATCTGAGCGGTAGTTGCTAACTGTAAGACTCCCTGCTCATTAGTCACTCCAGCATAAGCTGATTGAAGACGCACGCACGCATGCAACCACACACACACACACACACACACACACACATCTTTTAATGTAACAGCATCTAGTTATTTATCCACTGAAAGTCACCATGACATGATGTATCACTATGAGTTCAACGAAATATTAGTTTTAGGCTGTTCCCAGTGAAAGGGAGTCAACACACCGCCATAATATAGACAGTTGTGCAAGCTTATTCTTTTTTTTGTACTCCACCTCTGAAAGTGCTGAGGAAAAGTGGTTGCAGTTCTTGTGCATGAGGTGGTAGGCATTCCCCTTGTACTCCTTCCCCATCTCCTCCACGATCCGCTCCACGTCTTCCTCCGTGAAGTCTGTGCTGCCCAGGACGATGGCTTCCCTACACACACACACGCACGCACGCAGCGAGTATGAGCTCAAATAACCAACTGGAGAGCAGCTCACTTAAAAATATTCGTCAATATTTTGTGAAACATTTCGATTTAACATCTGAATTTTATTGTATTTTTGTTCAAGAATCAGCCAGTTTTAGTCCACCATTTGCTCCAGATGATCCATAGTTACAGCCTACTGGTCTATAAGAGGACACCATGGAAGTGTGTGTGTGTGTGTGTTTGTGTGTTGGGGACGAGTCTCTAACGCCACAGGGCAGATCAACTAGAGCAGAAGTAACACACAGCAGCTCTGGATAAACAGAGGCTCTTCCAACATACTGAACCGACTGATCCTCTGCTGTTTCAATCATCTGCAGAGGAGATCATCCAAAATAAAACCCTTTGCTGTTGTAGCTAAAGAATAACAGTTCTGCTCAATTCAATTAGTCAATCTTTTTTGTTTGTTTTAATATAGCATTTAAGTATGCAAATATTTAATATTTTGTGGTTAGTTTTTTGATCTGTCCATATCATCTATGGTGGATTATTTTGTTGTCAGTCCAAAGTTGACCTGACACTCTTTACTCAGGAAACAATGACTTACTCAGACTTTCCCATTTGTATAACAATTGTTGACTTTCATAAACTGAAGACCTCCAACAGGCACATAATGTATCTTTGAAAACCCTCCAAAAAAAAAAAGAAAATCATACTTACTTGAACTTAAACGTTTCGCCGAGTTCAGTGGCATCGCTCGGAGTGATCTCAAAGATCCCTGAGAACGGGTATGGGTGTCCACCATAGGCAAACTCTAAGCACAGGAGAAAAATATGTTTCTAGACATGTCTGACAAGAACAATCGATATGCATCATCATACATCCTGATCTTCAGGAGCATCGTCCTTGAAACAACCTTACCTCTTCCATAGATCTCGATCCCTGAGTGAAAGACTCCGATGCCCAGAGAGCTGGTGAACTCATTGATCCAGTACTGCAGGCAAAGGGAGGTGAAAAGATTAAGTCAAAGTCTGTAGTTAATGCTGCATGGTAAGTGTAGCTTATGGTTTGTTTGTGGGGGGTGTGAATGTGTCTTGTTCTGGTTGAAGTGAACTCTGCTGCAGATCGAATGTATATGGAAATGCCAAGTGAACCAGAGACCGATCCAAAAGGAGGAAGCAGACTGTTGAGTTGAGCATCCTGGGTAAATACAACCACAACAACCCATTTTTTTTACGTATTGGTGAGGAAGGTAGTTGGGCTCATGTTTTCGTCAGTTTTTGTGTCATTTCCTTCAATGGTTCTTGGTGTAGCATCATCACAGACAAAGGGGGTGAGCAGGTTTTTCAAAGGGTTTGGTTTGTTGGACACAGTGTAGTGTGGAAGCGAACCACAGCAGCTGAAAATGTAACAAATGATGAATTCAGATCACATTGGTACAATGGAGTCACGGACTGGTCGGCAACTGGGTGAAGCAAACATCTGCACAACATCGCCAAAATCAAGTACGGCCCAAAAAAAAAAGTAGTCAATATCGGAAGATCCCTAGCTCTGCTTTACATGACTTGTGTCTAACAGAAGTAAAGCTACACCTTAAATTAAAGATCACATTTTTTAACATGAAACTGGGGGGTGCGGGGATGATAAAATAATTTTTGTAGACGTGTGTCAATGAAATAAACACTGGAAGCTTAAAACACTACAGCTAACTGATGTGCCAAGTTAATTTGTGCATGTCGTTACTGCAAGAACGCCACACTTGCAATATATTCTGTACCTATACAATGCACATTTATTTCCTAAACCAAACACATGTGTTTTTATCACTGACACAAAATAATAAAATGAAAATTACTATGCACCTTCTGATAAAATCTGCAATGCAATTCTACCACAAACGGCAGCTGAAGAGACAATCAACCACAGTGCAATGCAAACCAAATATTATTATTCTAGCATAATAATGTGTGGTCACATGCTCTGCTACACATTAGTACACCAGTTTTTTTATTTTTTGTTTTGTTTTTTTTTTTTGTTACTAATATACCATTTTAAGCAATAAACTTCCATGTATTAGATCTGGTACTTTAAACCAGCTGAAATTTTTAAGTAGTCCAAAAACCAAAAGAGAACAATGCCTCAGTTTGTCATTTCTACCACCAATAGTGTTTTGGCACCACACAGCATTTTAATAATCAGCGTACACAAGTGGTTTTTAGCATAAGTTGCAGGATTTTGTTTGTAGTTTATGTAACCCAAAGATAAAAACAGCCTTTATCAAGCTTATTGTCGCACTACGGAAAAGCACTGGCACTGATCTGCCTTTTAGAAACTTGATTTGTGAAAAAACAACAAGAAGAAGAACCGTGTACTGCATTCTACGAAAGCCTCTTGTGAAGACTTATAAAACCTTGAAAGCTGCTGTGTTCTAGTGTGAGTAAATGAGTCGATGAGTGTCTGGGGACATTTCAAAGAAAGTTATTGCAAGTAATTGGAAACTAAGTGTTAAGACATTTCTTAGGCAGAGATAAACAGGGAAATACGAATAAATGGATGTTTGCTGTATTTTTTTGGTTTAATGCGTTATTTTTCAAACAATGTACGCCACTGCTCTGAACCTGTTGACAAAGATGGACTAAATGAGAGACCGGAAGGAAGGAAGTAAACAACCGACCACAGGTGTTCACGGTTGAGTTTGTTTTAGCTTGATGACTGATTAAGTAAGTCTGCTTTTGGTCCAAAAAGTTAGTGTAATTTTTTGTTCAAATCACATACAAAGCTATGTTCTCTACCTTAATGTTTCAGAGGACAAGGAAATTGACTCCAACTGGTTTTAAAATTGTTTAGATGAAATGGTAAACTGCTGTTGGACATGTATTGCTCAGGCTTTTTGACAGAAACAGATTTGATGAAACCAATTTCTTCATAGCTACTCGTCTAAAGCTGAAAAACATTTAGGTATTTTCTTCATATTTGGCTCAAATCATTTACAATAATATGCCTCAATCCCAATAATACAATTCTGCCTTTAAAAGTTAAGTAGATATACACAGGGTTTCCCCCAGTGTATTATAAGCCTGGC
>NW_006799979.1:1497576-1676000 GCF_000485575.1 Poecilia formosa | reverse complement strand
GCGCTAACCACATCATGCAGGTTCAGCCCGGTGAGGAGCTTTAACGCTCTCCTCGGAGTCACGCATCACGCTGATTTTATATTATTTTATTATTATTTTTAGTATTATTTTTCCGGTTACACGATGCATCAAATCATATAAAATGCGTTGTCTACTTAGAGTTAATATGAGTGGCCGCAGGAGATCTGAGAAACTCGTCCCATAAACTCGACCAACCAGAATAGTTTCTGTGACGCTTATTAAAAACTCAATGGAAGAGCTACTCAAGCCACATTAGCAGCATTTAATTAAATCTCCCATTTGTTGCGCATCTCTGCATAGTGCAACAGATTTAACTCATCATGCAGGGCCGGTCCAAGGCTGTATGAAGGCCTTAAGCAGAATCTGACTTAGGGGCCCCTTTTGTTGCTAAAAATATCAGCACCTCTAACAACTTCTGTGTTAGATTTAGTGAAATATGGGAGAAGGGAGTAGTTTAATTGGCCAGCCTAAAAAAAAAAACAATAAGTTATCATCGCAGTTTACTAATTTGTATTTGTAAATTCAAAGATTAAACTCACAGCATTAGATTGTTGCTATGGTAAAAAAAAAACAATCTAACTATGAATATTGTTCTTTGAAGTTTTAGAAAGTAAACTTGCCAGCTCCTTAAAATCTTGTATTTAAATGTTAAACAATTTAAAATTATTTAAGTATGCCTAACAATTAAATAAAATTTAACAACATTGATAATCTCAATAAACAAGTGTTACATTTATGTATCTATGGTCTGTTTTAAAATATTAGCGTTTATGGGCCCCTGATGGAGCCGCTGAGTTAATTTGGATTAAACAGAAGTGCAAATTTGTTGTTTTTAGACTAGTGGTAGGTTTAAATAGATCTTTTCCCGTAACATATAATTACACAGTAATACTTTTACATTTCCTGGCACCTTCACATCTTTTAACACAAAAACACGGTGGACCACCGGGTTTAGCAAGTTTTCTGGGGGAAACTCTGATATATATATGCTGAATATCAGTTATTGGTCATTACTGCAGTATGAGTATGAAATACTGAAGAAATGTGTAGAAACATACATTTCCTTACACTTGACACCGTGTAAAAGTGACCTACATTGCATCTCTGCTTCATTTAGAGCTCATTAACACCAGCCCCATTGAGTCTGCTTTCATCAAATTCTAGTTCATTTGCCTAGAAAGTCCAATTTGTTTGGGTAGGTGTGACTGTGCAATCAAATTCTGATGCGGTCCAAAAAAGCAAACTCTGGTCAGCCTACAAATCTACGCCTCGGTTCGGTAGAAGTGAAATCTGGTGTGGTTTGATGCATTTGTGAATGTCAAGAAGACTGGAGAGACACTTGTTTGGAGACACTTAGCGACTCATGTCGTACACTTCAGTGTTTCTTGGTGCAGCGCCACCAAAGGTGAGAGAACAAGTTGCTCAAAGGGTTTGGTTTGTTTGACACAGTGTAGTGTGAAAGTGAACTGCACCAACTGGAAATATAACAAATGTTGCAATTTTGAGACCAAAATTGCAACCAACCAAGTATACCGTACTATCAGGTGTGAACATACCCTAAAAAGCCATGGTTCTCAACCAAACAATAGTGGATTGCTCTTCCAGATCAGAGTCTGTCTCTAAATCAAACAGCGGAGTTAAAGTGTCTTGCAGTTTTATTCAGATTATGGGATGGAGCAAGGTGAAAACTTTGCTCTGATTGGTCATAGTGAAGAAACAGCTCAAAATGTGAAACTCACGATTTACCGGTCAGTCGACATTCCAATCCTCACTTGTGATCATGCGATATCCATCAAAACTGAAAATGCAAGATCCCAGATACAAGCAGCTAAAACAAGCTTCTTCAACTGGAAGATGGGAATCGCTATTAAAGATGGACTGAGAAGCTCCATCCAGGTCCACAGAGGCAAACTCAAAGTCATCGGAAGAGCTGTAGATATCCGAGTTGGCAATGCCTTGGTCTCCGCAGAAGGAGGTGGAGACTCCGCAGAACGAGGTGGAGACTATCACTGGGGACCACCGGGGAGAGGGATCTTTGCATTTTCCTTCTGAATGCATTTTCTCCATCCATTAATAAGTGAACGAATATCATCTCATTTTTAATACATATCGGTAATATTTTCCAATTACTTTGTCTCAAATAAACTCCACAACATACCAAAAATCTTCTCTATCATGTCATCTACTGTACGTAGTGATTTTGATGAAAACAAACGGACAAAATTAAGCTAAGTTTACATGAGACCTCTGCCTGGAAAATACCGGTATTTTCGGATGTTGATTGGGAAAAAGCCGTTTAGACAGCACCACTAACGGACCCAGAATCAGATGTAGCTGACATGGCAGGCCACTAGATGACGCTTTCATTCTAGCATGTCATGCAACACGAACGCGCTTTTAACCCTCAACTTTTCGCCTCATTGTAAACAGTAATGCCAATGAACGAAGTGCTCATGTAACACGTATATTCCTTATCTAAAATTGTGCTAAACTGAACAGGTTAAGCATCACAAAACAGCACAATGCTATCCGCCATTGTTTTTTTTTTGTTTTTTTTTATGTTATCCGTTCTGCACATGCGCGCCTTCACACTTGCAGAGTACTTCACATCGTGGGAGTGTTACACTTGCTTTAAAAAAAATACTGGTGTAAGACATTCCGGTCACTGGTGTTGTGTACATGAGCAGCTGGATCCTAACAAAAATGTTACAGTTTAACTGAAGAGTGGCTCTGTGTAGAAGCCTTACTTTCAGGTGGAATCCAGAGACCTTACTGGAACAACTTTGGGTGCATTTGTCACTTGTTGGAAATGCATATCTATGATCTTTTTTGAACTATAAACCCCATTAAAATAAGGTTGAATGACATGAACATAATACAGGATAGGGACAGTAAAAGAAAAGACACAGTATAGTTTATCGCTTCCAATCTACTGTAGTAGCACAGCAATTTTCTTTCTACTCTACTTCTGCAGTGATCAAGGTTTGTCTCATTAAAAAGTGCTCCAACTGTTTTTGCTGCATCACCAGACTTTCACTTTACCTCATCGATCAGACGGCACAGAAGACGAGGAATCTTGGTCACGACACACTTTACCTCATGCAGTAAAGGATCTGCGGCCAACACAAGAAACACGACCTCCTCAGCTACATTACACACCTAAACCCAATCTCCTATCATGTCTTGTCATTGACCGAACAGTGAGAAAACGTGTTAGATATACTACTGGTCTGTCTGACAGTCTGGCAGGCAGACAGGTGGTGTAAAGATAATGCTCTCTCATTAGAGTGCTGTACTAAAGCACTCAGAGCTGGCCAGAGAATCCACTTAGTAGCAGGAACAGGACAGTTGGAGGGGGTGGGGGCTGGATGTGGAAGGAGGAGAGAGAGAGTGGACGGGGCCTGCGCTTGTGTCTGCACATACATTCCTGAAAATCACGTGAGGATATTGATCCTCAAATGGAAAGATGACTTTTCATCAGGCTTTTTAGGTACAGACAAGAAGGATATTGGCAAAATGTCAAATGTCCTAGCAGTGCTTGGAGATAAATAAACTGATCAACCAGACAGACAGTGGAATCGGTCCAAATTGTCTCTTCATTGGCTCTATTCTGTAATCAGCCGGTCAACACTTGAAAATATGATAGAAAACTACAGTGAGTTAGAAAACTAATTTAGTTCATTAGACTTAAACTAAGAACTCCAACAATCTGACATGTTTATTTTGAGTTGATAAGAGAGGCTTGGGACATATAGCTAAAGAGGAATCATTTTGTAATGAATTAATAAATCTGCTGTTGGATTTGAAACAACAACCGCAGCAAAAGAAACTGCAGCTTATTCTCGTATCCGTTTCATATTTTTGGAACAACAAAAATATGGAAAATCCAAATTGGTCAAAGCTTGAATTGGCAGAATTCAAGCTGCCAATTGAATTCCTGTTTGTTCCTGTTCCTGTTCCGGGTTGTTCCTGTTTCAGCCAGGAACAACCCGACCGGTACATCTCTATAACAGGGTGGGAATTTATCATTGTTACATTGGTAAATCCAATACTTTGTGACTATTGTGTTCATCAGGATATTCAAAAATATATATATGTTTGGACTGATCTTGAAGCACCAGCTGTGCGACCCACGGATTCAGCAGCTACAAACGCTCAAACTAAAACTGGGTCGTTACAGTCCTGTATGAACGATGAACTTCCTGTACAACTTCAGCTGAAGCTATTCTTGGGGTGTAGCGGTGCGGTTATTCAATTACCCACCTCCACTGTTTACCATCAAGATTAATGCGAGTGTAGCAGTGTAGAAACAGACCCATTGGTATAAAAACCTAGGTCAGTCTCACAGTTCGCAAGCATTTGGAGAGAATTACATGGTCTGACATATACAAACATTGGATAATTTTACTGCAGGAGACAAATACTACTGATTACAGAATGCATTAAATATGTTTTGTAGTAAATAATTGAGTATCGTTATGAAACAAAAAGCTCATGTTTCTGTGACTAATTCTCAGTTTTGTTCTCTCTTGGCATTATCATTACTTTTCCCCATTTCTTGATCAAGCTTGGACTACAATGTGGGGGGGAAGAAAAAGTCTTCCAAGTAACAATAAAATATATTTAAATCTGACCAGTACAAAGAAGCTGAAACAGGTTTGTGCAACCCTGCAAACAATGAGTCAGTCTACAAACGGAGTCAGTCCGAAAATGACCTAACAAGCCAACATGCAAATCAGTCATCCAGTACCGACCATAACCGATCTGGAGAGGTCCAAAGCCATAATCACTCCAGAGGGAAATGTCTCGTTTTGCTATGTTGAATACAATATAAAAATTAGACCACAAGACAAAAGAAGCTCTAAACTTATTTTAACATGCATTTTCATACTTAAAGATAGCCACAATGTGCACTGGAATGACACAATGTGAGAAGCCAAGATACAAAACTGACAACTATATGTGCAATCATGTTCTTTTGAGAGAACACATAGCTTATTTTCAAACCAATCTAGAGTTTAACGAGGAGAGGTCTTTAGTAAGTATTTCTAAGCTTTTCAGGTAGCTGGTGAAAACTTGAGAATAGATTCTCAAGAAGCTCGCAGCTTGAAGTTTAACACAAGTTACGAAAAGAACATGTAGAAAGAGGTCTGGTCAAATCAGCACAAAACTGAACTTTTTGCAAGCTACGTGGGGCGAAAAACAAAAACATAAGTCAGTAATTATTAATGTACCAAAAAACACTCTTCATCCAGTGTGACTGAGCTTAAATACTTAAAAGTTTTCAGTCTACACAAAGCTGGTAGAGAAGTAACACAAATGATGCAATTCTTGTGGTTCCACAAAATACTGACTCAGACAGGGCAGAATACAAACGGGAGTCACACTTCTCAGCCTGAACCTTGTACAAAGAGCTATGCATCATTTCCTTCTCCTTCACAACTGCTGTACAAAAATGGACTGAAATCAGAAAATATCGTAACAACGCGGACGTTTGTGGATGGAACATGAGAAAATGCGAGAATGCTCACAAGGTGGAGATGCCCTCATCTCAAGTCTAGGGTTGTCAGTCACGCTGCATTTAAGCTTCACCCAACCAGGACTCAAAGACACCAGGGGTTAGGATTCATGCTTTAGAATGGCCAAGTCAAAACCCAGACTTAAATCTAAGAAGTTGACAATTTATGTTCAAAGACGCCAGCCATTCAACCGGACTAAGTTTGCATTATTCTACAAAAAATAGGTGGAAAAAAAGTCTGCCTCTTATATGTGCAAAGCAGGTAGAGGCATAACCCAAAAGACCGGCAGAAAGCTGCACTTCAAATCGTCTTGTAGAAAGAGACAGAGCTGCTTCTGTCAGGGGGAATGTGTTGCATGCAAAACTATGTCGGCTTCTCTGCAGCCAGCCGGTAGTAAAACTGACGAAGAGATAAGAGCCTTTCAGAATTTATCGAGAAGAAACGACTGCGGCCGGCAAGTCAAATAAAACACCAAAGGAAGTGAAAGAGGTGGAGAGTGGGGGAGGAGAGAAGGCAGAAAGATGAAAGAAGTAGATGAGCTGGGATAGAGAAGAGATGACAAGGACAAGATGGAGAAGGAGAAAGGCAGGGAGAAGGAAGAAACAAACTGGTAAAAGTTTCAACAATGTGATAAAGGGGACAGATTTCTACAAGCTCTCGAAACTTTTCATCTCTACTTTACTGCCATCGTAAACTCCGTAACCTACTCAAAACAAGTTCATTGTTCTTCAACAGAATATTGATTCTGTTAAAGACAGAGGGAGAAAATAACAGGACGTTTGGTGGGGAACAAATGTCTGGAGAAAATGTTTAGGAAGCTGCGGTTTTTACGGTCGTCACACTTTTTCCTAAAGTGCCGCTCATGGTTTTATAGTCTGTCAATGACTATTTTAGGTGTAATCAAGTCGCTTCAGGGAATATCCACAGTAATCAATGACTCATCAACAGATCAACTAGCAAAACACCTAATCACTGACTCGGCCCTACGTGGTGAAAGCATTGTTACTCAAATTCATCCGCGGTCTCACTATGCACCAAAAACATCAACAAGTTGTAAATGTACTTAATATACAATACACTTCATATGTCACATAAAAATAAAAAAGGGACTTCCTTTTAAGAATGCTATAAAACGAAGCCAATTTTATTTCAGCGGGAAAAATAAATAAATAAAAATAAACTGTAGAACATTTTTCCTCCTTCCTGATATGAAAATTCTGGAGAGAGAAAACAAACGTATCAGTTTGAAATCATCTTCCTCATAGTGATTCTGCAGGTCTAATTTGAAAACTTGGCTATGATTTGGTAACACCGGCTTAACACGGCAACGAAGCTTAGGGGTAAAACTTTTCTCCGAACAACAAAATTATATTAAGCAAAAAATAAAATCAGAAGAGTAGGCTATACAATGCTGTGCAAGTAAACTTAAGCTATCTATACATTTAAAAAATATATATTATTAGCCTGTTTAGCTCCCATCTCCATGGTTTTTGATAGGTGCTTTAAGATATGAACTATAGATGTGATTTTATAATAAAAGCATAATGAAAAATGTGAATTTAAAATAGAATATTAAAAATATATAATTTTTTGATGATAATAAATCCAACATGGATTGATTTTTATCAGGTCTGGCAGGCTTTCTCTCTGAGGAATCGCTCTGATGGAGTAGAACATAATGACAGACAGAAGGACCATTTTAGCTGCAACGGGTTCAACCCGATGTGGTGGAGCCAAAATATGACTGACAATCTATAAACCTTAATGGATGCTAATGTGAGTGCTAACGCAAATGTTGACAAGGATCATGATTCTATTCGGAACATAGATTCATGTTTTTTTCCTTATTAAAGTTTTCCATCTGACTGATTCCTGTGTATGACATCCCATTAACTAGCACTGCAAAGGGCCAGTACAGTCATGCAATGTATGACTCTACAAAGTGCATAAGCACAGCAGAGGATTTTATTTTGTAAATGCATAAGAGAGTAATTCACTTTCTATAGCTAGCTTTATGTGGTCGTCTTAATGAACTTGCATATGTTTTTTCATACGAAGAAACCACAAAGTGCTGTCAGCACAACAGCTTGGCAGGGAACACAATGTGTCCTACAATAAGAGAACTTTTTTTTTTTACATGGTGTGAACTAAATCACAGTTTGAAATTGTATCCCAATTTCAAAGTTCTGCAAAGAAAACAATAAAACTTCTTTAAGGTGTGCCCCACCCACCTGCCCTCCTCCAAGTGGACACCATAATAAAACAAATCTGGTGCCGCCCCTGTTCACTACTTCTACAAATACATTTCGATAGCTGAATTGTATTATTGATCTAACAATATGGGTACCGAAGAACTTTTGGGATGAAAACCTTAAAATGTTTGCACATGTGCAAAAGTATTTTACTTTACTCTCATGAAGAAAAAAAAAAGCTTTTCAGTTCCTATCGCAAGCTCCGTTTCTCGAACGAAACAAAAAGAAGCAAAGGAAAGATACATGGTTTCATTTTCCTTTTGTTTTTTCTTACCATATCATAAACGTTCAGGATGATCGGCTCGTTTGCCATCACTGGCATCAGGATCTCGGCCCCCTTCGCCCCTTCTTCCCCGCGGCTTTTTCCTCCCCCTTCCCACAGTGCGAGATCCAAACTCTCGCCCTCCTAAACTGTCTCGCCGCCGTCACTTTTACAAGTGGTCCTCAGTTTGAAAAGTCAATTTCAAAACCCGGTCTAAAAACGCGAAGAGTTCCGGATATTTATCCTATCGTCCAACATCTGACTGGCTTTGTCCAAATCCCCGCTGAGGGGGGAGCAGCAGCAGCGGCGGACAGATGAGCCTCTTCGGTATCAAAATGAACCAACTGCTAAACCCGCTCGGCTACCGACGTTGTATGGAGGGATATTTGTTCTCCATTAAAAGCGAAAAAAAATTTGTTTCATCTTCCAAGACCAGCTATTCTAATAAACAACATACTTCTAAGATTTAAAAACGCAATTTACTGTGAAAGAAAGAAAAAAACCCACTGCTACCGCCGCTAACGGTAGCAGTGGACGCGACCGTTGTGAGAGCATTTGGCTGTTTCTGCGTTCGATTGTTCAACCTTATCGCGACAGGCATTGTGGGTAATGTAGTTCATTCCATAAGATTGGACGAAGCAAGGAAAGTTTGAGGTTTCCATTAGCGCAATTATCTTAAATACACACATCAAAACAGTTTCTAGATCAGAATAAGCAAATTAACATCGAGCCTTTGAAACTACACGGCTCAGTTTCAATTAGGATCAATTTAGAATGTATGTAATTGACTTTTAGTCTGCCTGTATGACTGGGTTTAATTGATTTTTCTTTGTGCAGTGCCTTGAGGTGACTTGTGTTGGCAGCACTATATAAATAAGCTCAATTGAAAAGGAATTGAATTATGTTGAAAATGTGTGTAGCATTCAAAAAGCCTGCCTCATTAATAACGCTAACAGATTTGCTGAGTAGTGGTCAAATATCCACTCAGATATGCCCCCTAGCTTGTTGATGGCTAAAAAGAGCAATAGGTTGAGCTACACCTCATAAAGGGACCTTTTATCAAATGATGTTACATTTATTCTGTCAAGAAAATGAGTTTCATCCATCACTCAGTATTTCACATTTATGAAGTCAAAACAACAGCTACCACTTTCACTTGCAATTTGAAAAACTTGAAAGTAAAATCATGACAAGCCTTAAAAAATTATAACTTTTTACTTATACAAATCCATGTAGTCAAGGTCTACAGTCTCAATTTGAAGAAGCTACTTCAACTTCAGTTCAATGCACAGTGGCAAATATTAATGAGAATTCAAGGTGGAGTACAAGTGATCAGTATCCCAGTGTTGCATTAAGACGTTTCCTCTCCATCTGTGGCCATACTCATGATTCCTCCTGACTGCCCTCTTCTAGCAGCTCCATGAGCATCTCCTGATCGGAGAATTCCTGCAGCGAGGAGTTCATCTCGTTCAACAGGTCCTCCCCCAACAGGAAGCCCCTGACGTCGTGCACCGTCATGCTGATGCGGTGGTCTGTCACGCGGTCCTGGGCGTAGTTGTAGGTCCGGATCTTTTCTGATCTGCCTTTGGTGCCGACCTGAAAAAGAAACAGGAGGTTGACCTGGCGTGTTTGGTCATTTTGCATACATCTTAAACGTGTCAAATGAATAGTTGTTCGTACCGTCATCAAAAAGTCATTGTATTTGACCTTTTTTTGTTTTTGTCAACAATAAGGTAGAAAAACCAAACATTTTAAATCTGTCATTAATTAGTTAAATCAGACTATTTTTAAACAAACAGAATCTCACTTGGATTTTGCGTTGGTTGTAGCGCTTGCTGGTCTCTTCCTCCAGCTTCATGTTGTACAGTTTTGCAGTCAGAGCCTTCATGGCTTTCTCCCGGTTCTTCAGCTGGGAGCGTTCCTGTTGGCACTCTGCAACCAAACCTGACAGACACAAACCAATATTTAAGATCATCTTCATTCAAGGCTTGGTTAAAAAAAAAATGTTGCATGCCTTTCTTAATTTCTCTTAAGAATCAAAATGACTGTAAATTCCAGTGGGGGATACGTAAAAGCAGCTATGGAAGTTAAGTTCCTCAGAGTGACAAACTAAAAAAGCATTATGTTTGATTTTCGGTAACGCGTTTTACCTGTTGGAAGATGGACTATTCTGACTGCGCTGTCTGTTGTGTTGACATGTTGACCGCCAGCTCCACTCGCTCTTTTTGTCTCTATCCTCAAATCCTTTGGGTTTATGGTGAAAGAAATCTAAAAAGAAAATCAAGAGGAAAATCAACAACAAAACTAGAAATCTTGCAGAAACTACACAGACTTCTGATAACAGAAACTTGGGAAAAGAATTAGGGCCACTGAAAAAAAATAATTTTCTCAGAATTCTGACTTTTGATCACAGAAGAATCCAGAAAGAAAGTCAGAATTCTATTTTTTTGCTCAGTGGCCCTAATCACCTAATGTAACATATGATGACATTCAAAACAATGGACCAAATCCAAACATCTCTGTTATTTTTCTATAACAGAAACATCATTTCGACATTCCCACTGACATGCATCATATTCACTACACAGCATACTCGTTTTGTGCACTGATTTCTATTCAGATGTGTCTGTAATGACTGTGTTCACGTTGCTGAGCCGTACCTCGGTAGGTTGGGGCAGCACAGCCACAGTCATGGTGCTGGTGTGCATCCTTCCCTGTTTTTCGGTCTTGGGAACCCTCTGAACTCGATGAACTCCAGCCTCAAACTTCATTTTCTTGTAGCTGTGCGGGCCGCTGATGCTGGCTGACGCGTGCCGCAGTCCGCCTGGTGACATTGAAGCAGGCAGCACCGCAGATCGGTAAAACNGTTTACATGAGACCTCTGCCTGGAAAATACCGGTATTTTCGGATGTTGATTGGGAAAAAGCCGTTTAGACAGCACCACTAACGGACCCAGAATCAGATGTAGCTGACATGGCAGGCCACTAGATGACGCTTTCATTCTAGCATGTCATGCAACACGAATGCGCTTTTGACCCTCAACTTTTCCCCTCATTGTAAACAGTAATGCCAATGAACGAAGTGCTCATGTAACACGTATATTCCTTATCTAAAAATTGTGCTAAACTGAACAGGTTAAGCACCACAAAACAGCACAATGCTATCCACCATTGTTTTTTTTTTTTGTTATCCGTTCTGCACATGCGCGCCTTCACACCTGCAGAGTACTTCACATGGGGGTGTTACACTTGCTTTAAAAAAAATACTGGTGTAAGACATTCCGGTCACTGGTGTTGTGTACATGAGCAGCTGGATCCTAACAAAAATGTTACAGTTTAACTGAAGAGTGGCTCTGTGTAGAAGCCTTACTTTCAGGTGGAATCCAGAGACCTTACTGGAACAACTTTGGGTGCATTTGTCACTTGTTGGAAATGCATATCTATGATCTTTTTTGAACTATAAACCCCATTAAAATAAGGTTGAATGACATGAACATAATACAGGATAGGGACAGTAAAAGAAAAGACACAGTATAGTTTATCGCTTCCAATCTACTGTAGTAGCACAGCAATTTTCTTTCTACTCTACTTCTGCAGTGATCAAGGTTTGTCTCATTAAAAAGTGCTCCAACTGTTTTTGCTGCATCACCAGACTTTCACTTTACCTCATCGATCAGACGGCACAGAAGACGGGGAATCTTGGTCACGACACACTTTACCTCATGCAGTAAAGGATCTGCGGCCAACACAAGAAACACGACCTCCTCAGCTACATTACACACCTAAACCCAATCTCCTATCATGTCTTGTCATTGACCGAACAGTGAGAAAACGTGTTAGATATACTACTGGTCTGTCTGACAGTCTGGCAGGCAGACAGGTGGTGTAAAGATAATGCTCTCTCATTAGAGTGCTGTACTAAAGCACTCAGAGCTGGCCAGAGAATCCACTTAGTAGCAGGAACAGGACAGTTGGAGGGGGTGGGGGCTGGATGTGGAAGGAGGAGAGAGAGAGTGGACGGGGCCTGCGCTTGTGTCTGCACATACATTCCTGAAAATCACGTGAGGATATTGATCCTCAAATGGAAAGATAACTTTTCATCAGGCTTTTTAGGTACAGACAAGAAGGATATTGGCAAAATGTCAAATGTCCTAGCAGTGCTTGGAGATAAATAAACTGATCAACCAGACAGACAGTGGAATCGGTCCAAATTGTCTCTTCATTGGCTCTATTCTGTAATCAGCCGGTCAACACTTGAAAATATGATAGAAAACTACAGTGAGTTAGAAAACTAATTTAGTTCATTAGACTTAAACTAAGAACTCCAACAATCTGACATGTTTATTTTGAGTTGATAAGAGAGGCTTGGGACATATAGCTAAAGAGGAATCATTTTGTAATGAATTAATAAATCTGCTGTTGGATTTGAAACAACAACCGCAGCAAAAGAAACTGCAGCTTATTCTCGTATCCGTTTCATATTTTTGGAACAACAAAAATATGGAAAATCCAAATTGGTCAAAGCTTGAATTGGCAGAATTCAAGCTGCCAATTGAATTCCTGTTTGTTCCTGTTCCTGTTCCGGGTTGTTCCTGTTTCAGCCAGGAACAACCCGACCGGTACATCTCTATAACAGGGTGGGAATTTATCATTGTTACATTGGTAAATCCAATACTTTGTGACTATTGTGTTCATCAGGATATTCAAAAATATATATATTTTTTGGACTGATTTTGAAGCACCAGCTGTGCGACCCACGGATTCAGCAGCTACAAACGCTCAAACTAAAACTGGGTCGTTACAGTCCCGTATGAATGATGAACTTCCTGTACAACTTCAGCTGAAGCTATTCTTGGGGAGTAGCGGTGCGGTTATTCAATTACCCACCTCCACTGTTTACCATCAAGATTAATGAAAGTGTAGCAGTGTAGAAACAGACCCATTGGTATAAAAACCTAGGTCAGTCTCACAGTTCGCAAGCATTTGGAGAGAATTACATGGTCTGACATATACAAACATTGGATAATTTTACTGCAGGAGACAAATACTACTGATTACAGAATGCATTAAATATGTTTTGTAGTAAATAATTGAGTATCGTTATGAAACAAAAAGCTCATGTTTCTGTGACTAATTCTCAGTTTTGTTCTCTCTTGGCATTATCATTACTTTTCCCCATTTCTTGATCAAGCTTGGACTACAATGTGGGGGGGAAGAAAAAGTCTTCCAAGTAACAATAAAATATATTTAAATCTGACCAGTACAAAGAAGCTGAAACAGGTTTGTGCAACCCTGCAAACAATGAGTCAGTCTACAAACGGAGTCAGTCCGAAAATGACCTAACAAGCCAACATGCAAATCAGTCATCCAGTACCGACCATAACCGATCTGGAGAGGTCCAAAGCCATAATCACTCCAGAGGGAAATGTCTCGTTTTGCTATGTTGAATACAATATAAAAATTAGACCACAAGACAAAAGAAGCCCTAAACTTATTTTAACATGCATTTTCATACTTAAAGATAGCCACAATTTGTGCTGGAATGACACAATGTGAGAAGCTAAGATACAAAACTGACAACTATATGTGCAATCATGTTCTTTTGAGAGAACACATAGCTTATTTTCAAACCAATCTAGAGTTTAACGAGGAGAGGTCTTTAGTAAGTATTTCTAAGCTTTTCAGGTAGCTGGTGAAAACTTGAGAATAGATTCTCAAGAAGCTCGCAGCTTGAAGTTTAACACAAGTTACGAAAAGAACATGTAGAAAGAGGTCTGGTCAAATCAGCACAAAACTGAACTTTTTGCAAGCTACGTGGGGCGAAAAACAAAAACATAAGTCAGTAATTATTAATGTACCAAAAAACACTCTTCATCCAGTGTGACTGAGCTTAAATACTTAAAAGTTTTCAGTCTACACAAAGCTGGTAGAGAAGTAACACAAATGATGCAATTCTTGTGGTTCCACAAAATACTGACTCAGACAGGGCAGAATACAAACGGGAGTCACACTTCTCAGCCTGAACCTTGTATAAAGAGCTATGTATCATTTCCTTCTCCTTCACAACTGCTGTACAAAAATGGACTGAAATCAGAAAATATCGTAACGACGCGGACGTTTGTGGATGGAACATGAGAAAATGCGAGAATGCTCACAAGGTGGAGATGCCCTCATCTCAAGTCTAGGGTTGTCAGTCACGCTGCATTTAAGCTTCACCCAACCAGGACTCAAAGACACCAGGGGTTAGGATTCATGCTTTAGAATGGCCAAGTCAAAACCCAGACTTAAATCTAACGAAGTTGACAATTTATGTTCAAAGACGCCAGCCATTCAACCGGACTAAGTTTGCATTATTCTACAAAAAATAGGTGGAAAAAAAGTCTGCCTCTTATATGTGCAAAGCAGGTAGAGGCATAACCCAAAAGACCGGCAGAAAGCTGCACTTCAAATCGTCTTGTAGAAAGAGACAGAGCTGCTTCTGTCAGGGGGAATGTGTTGCATGCAAAACTATGTCGGCTTCTCTGCAGCCAGCCGGCAGTAAAACTGACGAAGAGATAAGAGCCTTTCAGAATTTATCGAGAAGAAACGACTGCGGCCGGCAAGTCAAATAAAACACCAAAGGAAGTGAAAGAGGTGGAGAGTGGGGGAGGAGAGAAGGCAGAAAGATGAAAGAAGTAGATGAGCTGGGATAGAGAAGAGATGACAAGGACAAGATGGAGAAGGAGAAAGGCAGGGAGAAGGAAGAAACAAACTGGTAAAAGTTTCAACAATGTGATAAAGGGGACAGATTTCTATAAGCTCTCGAATCTTTTCATCTCTACTTTACTGCCATCGTAAACTCCGTAACCTACTCAAAACAAGTTCATTGTTCTTCAACAGAATATTGATTCTGTTAAAGACAGAGGGAGAAAATAACAGGACGTTTGGTGGGGAACAAATGTCTGGAGAAAATGTTTAGGAAGCTGCGGTTTTTACGGTCGTCACACTTTTTCCTAAAGTGCCGCTCATGGTTTTATAGTCTGTCAATGACTATTTTAGGTGTAATCAAGTCGCTTCAGGGAATATCCACAGTAATCAATGACTCATCAACAGATCAACTAGCAAAACACCTAATCACTGACTCGGCCCTACGTGGTGAAAGCATTGTTACTCAAATTCATCCGCGGTCTCACTTTGCACCAAAAACATCAACAAGTTGTAAATGTACTTAATATACAATACACTTCATATGTCACATAAAAATAAAAAAGGGACTTCCTTTTAAGAATGCTATAAAACGAAGCCAATTTTATTTCAGCGGGAAAAATAAATAAATAAAAATAAACTGTAGAACATTTTTCCTCCTTCCTGATATGAAAATTCTGGAGAGAGAAAACAAACGTATCAGTTTGAAATCATCTTCCTCATAGTGATTCTGCAGGTCTAATTTGAAAACTTGGCTATGATTTGGTAACACCGGCTTAACACGGCAACGAAGCTTAGGGGTAAAACTTTTCTCCGAACAACAAAATTATATTAAGCAAAAAATAAAATCAGAAGAGTAGGCTATACAATGCTGTGCAAGTAAACTTAAGCTATCTATACATTTAAAATATATATATTTTTAGCCTGTTTAGCTCCCATCTCCATGGTTTTTGATAGGTGCTTTAAGATATGAACTATAGATGTGATTTTATAATAAAAGCATGATGAAAAATGTGAATTTAAAATAGAATATTAAAAATATATAATTTTTTGATGATAATAAATCCAACATGGATTGATTTTTATCAGGTCTGGCAGGCTTTCTCTCTGAGGAATCGCTCTGATGGAGTAGAACATAATGACAGACAGAAGGACCATTTTAGCTGCAACGGGTTCAACCCGATGTGGTGGAGCCAAAATATGACTGACAATCTATAAACCTTAATGGATGCTAATGTGAGTGCTAACGCAAATGTTGACAAGGATCATGATTCTATTCGGAACATAGATCCATGTTTTTTTCCTTATTAAAGTTTTCCATCTGACTGATTCCTGTGTATGACATCCCATTAACTAGCACTGCAAAGGGCCAGTACAGTCATGCAATGTATGACTCTACAAAGTGCATAAGCACAGCAGAGGATTTTATTTTGTAAATGCATAAGAGAGTAATTCACTTTCTATAGCTAGCTTTATGTGGTCGTCTTAATGAACTTGCATATGTTTTTTCATACGAAGAAACCACAAAGTGCTGTCAGCACAACAGCTTGGCAGGGAACACAATGTGTCCTACAATAAGAGAACTTTTTTTTTTTACATGGTGTGAACTAAATCACAGTTTGAAATTGTATCCCAATTTCAAAGTTCTGCAAAGAAAACAATAAAACTTCTTTAAGGTGTGCCCCACCCACCTGCTCTCCTCCAAGTGGACACCCTAATAAAACAAATCTGGTGCCGCTCCTGTTCACTACTTCTACAAATACATTTCGATAGCTGAATTGTATTATTGATCTAACAATATGGGTACCGAAGAACTTTTGGGATGAAAACCTTAAAATGTTTGCACATGTGCAAAAGTATTTTACTTTACTCTCATGAAGAAAAAAAAAAGCTTTTCAGTTCCTATCGCAAGCTCCGTTTCTCGAACGAAACAAAAAGAAGCAAAGGAAAGATACATGGTTTCATTTTCCTTTTGTTTTTTCTTACCATATCATAAACGTTCAGGATGATCGGCTCGTTTGCCATCACTGGCATCAGGATCTCGGCCCCCTTCGCCCCTTCTTCCCCGCGGCTTTTTCCTCCTCCTTCCCACAGTGCGAGATCCAAACTCTCGCCCTCCTAAACTGTCTCGCCGCCGTCACTTTTACAAGTGGTGCTCAGTTTGAAAAGTCAATTTCAAAACCCGGTCTAAAAACGCGAAGAGTTCCGGATATTTATCCTATCGTCCAACATCTGACTGGCTTTGTCCAAATCCCCGCTGAGGGGGGAGCAGCAGCGGCGGACAGATGAGCCTCTTCGGTATCAAAATGAACCAACTGCTAAACCCGCTCGGCTACCGACGTTGTATGGAGGGATATTTGTTCTCCATTAAAAGCGAAAAAAAATTGGTTTCATCTTCCAAGACCAGCTATTCTAATAAACAACATACTTCTAAGATTTAAAAACGCAATTTACTGTGAAAGAAAGAAAAAAACCCACTGCTACCGCCGCTAACGGTAGCAGTGGATGCGACCGTTGCGAGAGCATTTGGCTGTTTCTGCGTTCGATTGTTCAACCTTATCGCGACAGGCATTGTGGGTAATGTAGTTCATTCCATAAGATTGGACGAAGCAAGGAAAGTTTGAGGTTTCCATTAGCGCAATTATCTTAAATACACACATCAAAACAGTTTCTAGATCAGAATAAGCAAATTAACATCGAGCCTTTGAAACTACACGGCTCAGTTTCAATTAGGATCAATTTAGAATGTATGTAATTGACTTTTAGTCTGCCTGTATGACTGGGTTTAATTGATTTTTCTTTGTGCAGTGCCTTGAGGTGACTTGTGTTGGCAGCACTATATAAATAAGCTCAATTGAAAAGGAATTGAATTATGTTGAAAATGTGTGTAGCATTCAAAAAGCCTGCCTCATTAATAACGCTAACAGATTTGTTGAGTAGTGGTCAAATATCCACTCAGATATGCCCCCTAGCTTGTTGATGGCTAAAAAGAGCACGAGGTTGAACTACACCTCATAAAGGGACCTTTTATCAAATGATGTTACATTTATTCTGTCAAGAAAATGAGATTCATCCAACACTCAGTATTTGACATTTATGAAGTCAAAACAACAGCTACCACTTTCACTTGCAATTTGAAAAACTTGAAAGTAAAATCATGACAAGCCTTAAAAAATTATAACTTTTTACTTATACAAATCCATGTAGTCAAGGTCTACAGTCTCAATTTGAAGAAGCTACTTCAACTTCAGTTCAATGCACAGTGGCAAATATTAATGAGAATTCAAGGTGGAGTACAAGTGATCAGTATCCCAGTGTTGCATTAAGACGTTTCCTCTCCATCTGTGGCCATACTCATGATTCCTCCTGACTGCCCTCTTCTAGCAGCTCCATGAGCATCTCCTGATCGGAGAATTCCTGCAGCGAGGAGTTCATCTCGTTCAACAGGTCCTCCCCCAACAGGAAGCCCCTGACGTCGTGCACCGTCATGCTGATGCGGTGGTCTGTCACGCGGTCCTGGGCGTAGTTGTAGGTCCGAATCTTTTCCGATCTGCCTTTTGTGCCGACCTGAAAAAGAAACAGGAGGTTGACCTGGCGTGTTTGGTCATTTTGCATACATCTTAAACATGTCACATGAATAGTTGTTCGTACCGTCATCAAAAAGTCATTGTATTTGACCTTTTTTTGTTTTTGTCAACAATAAGGTAGAAAAACCAAACATTTTAAATCTGTCATTAATTAGTTAAATCAGACTATTTTTAAACAAACAGAATCTCACTTGGATTTTGCGTTGGTTGTAGCGCTTGCTGGTCTCTTCCTCCAGCTTCATGTTGTACAGTTTTGCAGTCAGAGCCTTCATGGCTTTCTCCCGGTTCTTCAGCTGGGAGCGTTCCTGTTGGCACTCTGCAACCAAACCTGACAGACACAAACCAATATTTAAGATCATCTTCATTCAAGGCTTGGTTAAAAAAAAAATGTTGCATGCCTTTCTTAATTTCTCTTAAGAATCAAAATGACTGTAAATTCCAGTGGGGGATACGTAAAAGCAGCTATGGAAGTTAAGTTCCTCAGAGTGACAAACTAAAAAAGCATTATGTTTGATTTTCGGTAACGCGTTTTACCTGTTGGAAGATGGACTATTCTGACTGCACTGTCTGTTGTGTTGACATGTTGACCGCCAGCTCCACTCGCTCTTTTTGTCTCTATCCTCAGATCCTTTGGGTTTATGGTGAAAGAAATCTAAAAAGAAAATCAAGAGGAAAATCAACAACAAAACTAGAAATCTTGCAGAAACTACACAGACTTCTGATAACAGAAACTTGGGAAAAGAATTAGGGCCACTGAAAAAAAATAATTTTCTCAGAATTTTGACTTTTGATCACAGAAGAATCCAGAAAGAAAGTCAGAATTCTATTTTTTTGCTCAGTGGCCCTAATCACCTAATGTAACATATGATGACATTCAAAACAATGGACCAAATCCAAACATCTCTCTGTTATTTTTCGATAACAGAAACGTCATTTCGACATTCCCACTGACATGCATCATATTCACTACACAGCATGCTCGTTTTGTGCACTGATTTCTATTCAGATGTGTCTGTAATGACTGTGTTCACGTTGCTGAGCCGTACCTCGGTAGGTTGGGGCAGCACAGCCACAGTCATGGTGCTGGTGTGCATCCTTCCCTGTTTTTCGGTCTTGGGAACCCTCTGAACTCGATGAACTCCGGCCTCAAACTTCATTTTCTTGTAGCTGTGCGGGCCGCTGATGCTGGCTGACGCGTGCCGCAGTCCGCCTGGTGACATTGAAGCAGGCAGCACCGCAGATCGGTAAAACGTCTTACGTGAACATGTGCTCAGGTCCAGGGATCAGCACAAACTACTGAGATGCTGTCAGGTTCTGTTGAAACTTTTTAAGCAGTTAATATTTTACCGACAGCAGATAGTGCTTTTGATGTCTTTGGTAAGTATGAATTCAGATTCGATGGTAATGGAGGCTAAAAGCTAAACACCAAAACCTCCAAAAAAAAAACCGTCACATCAGTTCATGGAAACTCTACTTTTATTTAACTTCAAACCACAGTCACATTTTCATGTAATTATTTGCACAGAATGCGACCAATATGTTCACTGGAAAAGGGGGACAGGAAGCGGTGCATCACCAAAGGTCTTCCTGTGTGGAACGCAGAGAGAGAATGACTGATGCGTTTCTGATCGGTGACTACCTGACAGAAAGCAAGCCCGTGTGAAAATCAATTACGAAACAAGAGCGTCACCTGTAACAGGGTACATATTAAACTAATCTCAAACTTTCTGAACTACACCTTTAAATTTCGTTTTCCGTCATATTTTATGAGTTAGGTTTAAAAGGCCAAGGGAAAACTTTGAGTTATTTCAATGCCACATAGAGTGAAGAGCCTGATTATATCTAGCATTTTGATCCACAGCTAAGAGCTCCCTCTTGAGTTTGTTAGCAGTTACTGCGATGGCATCATAAAGGGAAAAGGAAATAGGCGTCCTTTGGAAGTTTGAGCTGAGATATGTAGCTTAAAAAGTAATCTGTCATAGTATAAATCAATACAAACACGCTCTGGTGTAAAGTCCATGAAGCATTTAAGATCATCTGTTCTGAAACAATGCTACTAAGAAAATGTGGATGTTTCAGTCTTGTTTTTAATCAGGTGACTCTTAAAAGCAACCATAGTTTTTGCATTAAAGGAACTGAATTACATTTTCTGCAAAAACGACTAACCGTTTCACTTCATAGGCAGTGGGCTGAAGCTGATTGTACAATCTGCAGCACTGCTTTGGTTAGATGGTTAGCTGATTTCCTGCTTCCTGGAGTCAACAACACTTTATGTGAGAAATATGCAAATAATAACTCCATCTTACTTCTGTTTGAACTAAAAGTGTCACTGCAGTCTTCAGCATTGCCACATAAAATCTGAGAATGTGGTTTCAATAAAAGAGCTAAAAGACTTGTGGAAATGTGTTTCTTAAAAGTTTGCCTGAACAACAACATGACTGTGTAAACGAAATATTAAGATCAACTGACCTAAATCACTTGACATGTGCTCCAGTACGTCGAAGGACCAGCCGTGGTACTGAGCGAAGCCCTCGTACATGTCAAACATCTTCAGGAGAGAGAACAACAAACAGCTGTACATCCCAACAGCGTATCTTTTCTAACTACATCATCAGTTAAGCATTTCAAGGGTCTTTATCTAAGATCATGAGCAGACCTCAGCGGTGAACAGCATGGCCTCCTGACCACCGACCCCAGCTGTGACTTCCAGAACGAGGTCGCTCATATCGACCTCCGCCTCAGGGATCAGTAGCTCCAAAATCTGCAAGGTCAATGTGAAATATGAGTGTGTAGTATAATTGAAAACAAACAAACAACAAAAAACAGCACATCACAACAACGCTGCTACTGAATGACATTAGTTGACGTTGCAAAGCACTGTTTTCTGGTCTTCTACTTCATTTTGCAGCTTTTAGTTTTACCTTTTGTCTCAGATCTTGAATGTCCTGCAGACAGCTTTCTCTTTCCAGCTCAGCCAGTTCTCGTAGGGACGCATCATCATCTTAGAAGATGAGAATGTGGTTAAAAACAGTGAAACCCGTTTTATTATTTTCCAAATTCCACTTTGGCCATTTGACAAATCTGAACCCCACCATAACAACATTATGAACCCAAAAAGAACCAAATTATGGGCCCAAAAAAAAAAAAAATAAAAAGAACAAATCAGTAGCTAGCGGTCAACATTTACTGCTATTCTGTTTCACTGCAGTGTTCTGTTGTGGTTCAACACAAGGAGGAAAAGTGTGTTTCGCCCTTATTTCATAAATAAATAATAACTCAAATGTTATGTGCAAAACTAAGAATAACTCTCTTTTAGAAATGCTTAAGAGTTGAACTGAACATCAACATATTTGCCACATAAAATACCTGCAAAGTGTAAAAGCTTGTGCACACTTTCATAATGATTAGGACCTTTGATCATTTTTATTTCTTCTATCTGCCACAGACATCTCCTTTAAAGTAATGACTAAGTTTTTTGGTGTTACATTTCAAAAAATATATATATTAAAAAAAAATCAGCCTTTTACCATGATAATAGTCCAGAACCAATGATCAAATATACACAGTTTATTCAAAATCAACTGTCTTCCATAACTACGGGCCCCAGACCAAAATCCTGTAGAATGTGATCGGGTTTAGAGATTCCTTCAATAAATGCCAACTCAAAACCTCTTTCCAGCTCACCTTTGAGGAGCGTCTCCATGTCTGTGACCTCTTTTTGCTTCTTGTCCAGCTCTCGGATGTTCTGGATGAGAGGAGCCAGCAGGGACACTTTGGTTCTCTTGGTCTTCATGTCATCTTCACTTCGCTCATCTTCTGCGCCACTGTAAGTGACTGCCTGTAAACACTCGTCATACTGTTTTTCCACCTTTTTCAGGTGCTCCTGCAGAGATGTTTTGGCGAATAGCTCATCCACCGACAACAGCTTCATCATCATGACCGGTTTACCCGTATGAAGAAGCCTTTGGTTTCTTACGTACTGATGAGTGGGATGCTTGCAAACAGTTTTGCCAGGGTTTTGGAAGCGGGGTGCCCACTCACTTCTTTTAGAGAGAAGGCTTACAAATCTCCTGAAAGCCATTGTATATTTTACCTAATCTCTCTTTCTGTAACAGTGAAGCAATCAGAATCTGAATTTATCTGCTTTTGGAGCATGCTGTTAAATAGCCCCCCAAAAGGCTCCACATCTGTGTTTTTAGAGGTCAAGGTATATAAAAAGACGATACCTTCAATTCTACAAGAGTGTGGGGGTGGGACACACACACACACCTTAATTTGATAGAACTTACTTTTTTTTAAGTCAAATTACGTTTTCAGTAGCTATAGCCAAGGAAGTCTCAAAATTCAAACATACATTTAACGTTTCGGCTGCAAGACGAACTGATAAAACAAGAAAGCTAAGTTGAAATGTTGTAATTATGACTAGGTTCGATTGGAAAACATTAAAACGTCACTGACAGAGTAAAGAAAAAGTATTGCAGCGGTAGTAAAACGATTGAAAGCTACCGTCAGTGTATCCCTCTTGTCGGAAACATTGCTGTGGTCAAAACACGACTTAATTTGCTCATTCATTTCCTTCAAACTTTCAATGAAATGGTTATTAACGCTTGCTGCAATAATGCAGCTCCTTTACCACCTTGCCAAGAGCGCAGACATGTTGGTCGTCGTACGCATGCGCAGGACTCTTTCAAACTGATTTGTTGTGTTAGCGCCCCCTAATGGCTTTAAAGGCTCACTGAAGTCCTCATTTCAGTATGAGAACATAAAATAAGGATTATCAGGCCAAACATATTTTCTGAGCTAATGACAAAGGAATCGTTTTCCACCACTAATTTTCTTTGCCCTGCATAGCTGATTCACTAAAATATCCACATAGTTTTTGAATAATTTCACAAACTACCAACTTCCCAAAGAAAGTTGGTGGTTTACTTGTTTGGTTTACATTTATTCCAAAAACAATAAAAGTAAGCCAAACAAAGATAAATAAAAATATTATATTTGAAATCAAGGCACTATTTGAATGAACGAAAATGTATCTATTATTTCCAAAGCATTTCAGAGAGCGGAGTAGATCCATATTGACTACAGAGACAAATGATGTGATATCATCCTTTACTTACTGAGTGCCATGGAGTGATCTGCAATATCTGCAACTGAAAAGACAATTTAGCCTTTCAAATTAGACTCTGAACAGGGTAGATCTAGGGATTATCACTGAATGCACTTCAGTATGCAAAGTTCTCTTACAAACAACTGGACCTTCACGAGGGTTCGTAATTGGCCTATTTGCTGACCTTTACTTTCAGCGTAACCTCAATCCATTTACACTAAAGTTAAGTGAAGACTTTTGAAAGAAGTGTAAAATGCACCATCATTAGATGGTCTTCCTATTGAAACTCCACTCTTGTCCCATGACCTCACTCTCTGGTTTCAGTGAGAAAGCCACTTCACACACTACATTCCAGGCAAGGGTGTGACTTTTTTTCCTTTTTTTTTTGCTGTCTCTTACAGTTTCCTAGTAGTGTTTATCTTACACAAGCTGGCAACAGTTATTTTTCACACTAACATTTCACATATCTGATCAAACTAGAGAAGGTAGCTCCTACTGTGCTGTGTATTCAGGTCACACAAGTCTGTGCCTGTAAAGCCATAACATTTTTGGTGTTAATTATTTCCAAAGTAAATATAAATAAATTATTTGTGATGTAGAGGTAATATATAAAAGTTTTAAAAAAGTTGTCTAAAGCACATTATCTTTGCTTACTCTGAAATGTTTGAGAAGGTAAGACAATTCCAGTAAAACCTGAGCTCCTATAAGCTTTTGCTCCATTTTCCCACTGAGGTGGGACTATAATCAGGAAACAATGCCCCAACAGCTGTGTTCCTGTTTCAGTTCAAACAATGGAATTTGTTAATTAATGCACACAGTGACCAAGTTATTAATAACAATGCAGGCTAATAATGCTTCTCTGTATTTCGTATTTTCAAAGACTTGCACGACATTTTCACAAAAGTAATTTGGAGTATTATAAATATAATATGAAGCCAAACCAGAAACCTGCATGTTTGGAAGATAACTGGATTATTATTACCAATATATTAGTAACTTTCTTATTTACAATTTACAGAGATTTTTCCCTCCCACTTTTCATATTTTAACATGATCCTGACAGGATAGCAGCATGGATAAGAGGATCCGCCAAGGGATATGTTTCTCATCGGAATACAACGCAAATGAACCAATTACGTCACGTCCGCTCAACCACAAATCTCATTGGTTGATGCTGCAAAGCGGCAGCATTTGCTTTACTGTGATTGGTTTGTACCTTTGCGCACGGATTTCAAATAAGAAGCCGCAACTGGCGGATTTTTCAGACGTAGAAGATTTTAACTTTGTCAAGCGACTTCTCTGACGGGAAGATAGCGGCGCGGAGAGAGCCGAAGGAACAGAAACAAGAGGCCTTCGACGTTATTTTAGGAGAATAACTGAAGGTATGAGTCTTTGTTAATTATCTTTCAGGCTAAAGTCAGGTCTTTTTTTATTCTTATATAGACACTGTCATTTTTTAGTGTTAGCAAGACAGTGTATGATTAGCTGTGGTGTTTTCTTGCGCTACTGGTTTACAACTTTGTACACAACTTAAGAGGAAATAACCAAAATATGAAAGCTTCACGGAACCCTATTTTAGTATAATTTGAGTTTAACTTGCATCATAGTTCTAGGCTACTTTGCATGTAGTTCTTGTATTACGTTCCAAGTGTAGCACACATTCTCATAAGGGGAATCAATAAAAGCATCATTAATAAATCGACTGACCTGTGCATAAAGGGAGATTTAGCCTATTTTTCATGTCATCATTAAACCCTGTTTAACTGTGGGGTATACAAACTTAGCGTAAAGGTGACGTAGAAAAACCATCTTTCCGCCAAATCCGCATCGCGCCAAAATCAACTATTTTGCTTTTAAGACGTGTACCGTTAATTTATATGATTGATTGTACCTTTAGAGTTACTCTAACATGTACTGTGTGTTGTGCTGATGTTTGTGAGAGTTTAGGCTTCTTCTAAAGAAGCAATGCTACTTGATGAGCGTCAGTCACGTCCGCACGTTAAACACGATCCCTGACATGTCATCTCTTTCTGTGACTCTGCAGAGATCACCACACTGCTCAGTCAGAGCACACGTTTACTTATAAAAGAGTTGCCATGAAATGTCCCACGATCAAGTCTGCTAAAGGAAACACGATGGAGAAAAGCCCATTAGCAGAAGCAGCAGCTGCAGAGTCTAAAGTACTCTATGCCAAAGATTCCCCCAAAAAAGAACCAGCCCCTGTTATATCTCAGGATCGGCCAGTTGGACAGACGACTGTCTTCTTCTCCACTAAGAGCAGCATCAGTGCAGTTCACAACAAAGAGAACAACAGTGGCAGAGAGCAAGATGGGGCCCTGGAAGAATACTTTGAGGACAGCGGTTATTTATCTTTGCAGAATAGTCATATTGATCACCATGGAGATGAAGAAGAGGACCATATCGCTGAGACACACCAGGGGAAAAGGCTTTCAGCAAGTAATTCCCCCTCAAAATGCCAGCAAAGGACTAGAATCAGCTTTCCAGGGTCTCTGGCAGTTTCCACACCTGTGGATCGTCATGGAAGGAGCACAGCAGCTCTGTCGTCCACCCCCAACCACCATCACGTCACCCCCAACCTGCCCATTTTAAGATTCCAGCAGGCTGTTTGTGAGGAGCTCACAAAGAGCTACAAGAAGAACAGGAGGTAATATTTTAATTCAGTTCCAACGTTCTATATACCCTTGTGATTATTTTTGCAATTATCGCACACTGGTCTGTGTTTCAGAAGATAATTTCTTGTCGTTTCTGTTTAGTGATGGTTGGATGCTGTGTTTTGCAGGTATGACTTTAGCGTCATCTCAAAGATAGCAGAGAAGTATCCTTTGGATCGTGTGATCGGAGGACAAATTGGCCTGGAGAACGTCGACATGTTCACGTCTCTGCTTTTCAGGAACATGAAAGGCATCCTGACAGACATTCTGGCTCTGCTGGGAGACTTGGACCTCATAAGGTAAGTTTAATTCTTCCTCATGAGGAAAAAAAAACAAACAGATATTCTTGGCAGATATTCTTGGTATATTGTAACATATTTTTTTTATGATTACATTCATATGTCTGTGTTTTTCTCCATTACAGTTGCAAGAATGTGAGCAAGACGTGGAAGAAAATCATATGTGAGGATTCGGCTGCTGCGAGGAGGTGTCGGCAAGCTGAGCAGGCACTCAGGGTGAGGAAACTGACAGAAGCAACCAAATGATATGGAAACTTGTTAGCAAGGATTATGAAGACCAATGAAAGTAGCAGACAGGCCAGTGTTGAAGTTATAGATAAATTTAAAGCAGTTAGCTTATAAAATAACATCTTTAGCATTGAACAGCATTGTCAGAAAATTGGAGTAGTATGGCACAACTACAAAGGGGTTGCCAACCTAAAATGATGAGTCTGACGGGTAAACAGCCAAGAGACTTCTAGTAACTCAGGTGCAGTTGAAGTGGTCTAGTGTTTGCTAAAAGGGCAACTATTAAAAAAAAACAAAAAAACATGGTTTTTCTAAGAAAAAACTAGTCTAGTTTAAAAAACCCTCCATCTTAAACCGACTAAAACAAACTCTTGTCTCAAGTCTTGGGACTCCTCTACTAGGTTACCTCATGAAACTAAGCTGATACATGTTGATAGATCTGTGGTGCAGCAGCAGTGTGTTGACCAGCCCCACCCCCAACTCCGGTCGTTTCACAGAATACACAGTTGGTGGGAGCTAAGTGCAAGGCAGTTTGAGTAGGGATGGGCATTACTTCAGTTTCAAGCACACCTGATGCATTTGTGTTTTTCATGCTAACAATGTATCTTTTAACCTTTAGGAGTCGAGAAGCTCTCAGAGAAATCCTGCTAGCGGTCTGACCAGAGACGTTGGTGCATCCAGGGTGGTGCTATCCTGCATGCAGGCTCTGGCCTCCAGACGCACTGCTTCCTGCCAGAAGAGCAGCATGCCCTCACAGTGCACACGCTTCGACGAATTTGTGCAAGTAAGTCTCTTAGTTTCATGCTAACCCACAAGTTAGTGATTGAAATCCTTGAAAATGCTTGAATTGGTTGTTTAAGGTTTGGAGAGTGCTTGATATTCAAACCGCAGTTTTGTAAGAAAGTTCTGAAGTTGATTGAAAACCTACATTTAGAAAAGTTACAGTTAAAACTAGATATTTTCATTCACCTAATAAATGGACTTTTTTTTCCCCCTCAGTGTCTGAAGTTAAATCAGATGAAGCTTTTATTTTTTATTTTAGTTAGAATTGCCAAAAAATATTTCCATTTGCTAAATGCCAGAATACCTTGTAAACATTTTTTAGATTTTTCTCTTTACTTTCTTTGTGTTTTAAACATTTAAGTTGAGCAGGCAGGTCATGTACTTTTTAAAACAATTTTTTGGATTGTTTCAATATAATGAATATTTATTATTCATAATGGCTCAATGGCTTATTGATCTGTGATGTTGTACATTAAACCTTACTGAAATTGGGGATCTTTTTTGTTTGGTTTTTAATTTGTATTTTGTTCTTGGATCAATTGGTTGTAAAATGTGTGTAAGAGGCATTTCAAAATATACAATTTTGCTACATTTTAGTTTACTTTGTCCCTGCTGTAGAATGTATAATACAATCCAAGGCATCGACAGTCATAAATGATATAATGTAACGAATTAAAGCTGTATGTTTAGTTTATTTGTATTGTTTTTATCTCCAAAGTTTGGTGCCAAAAAGTTGCCTTGAAAATGCTTGAATTTTACTGTAGGGGAGGAAAAGTGGACAAACCCTCTTCCAGGAATTTGTCAAGTTCACCAATCCTGATCTTTGTCTCTCGTTTGCAGGCTGCCAGCACTCTGAAGCAGCACGAGTCTCTGCGCTCCTGCAGGCGCTGTGGGTCTCCTGCCACCTACTGGGCCGAGGCCCAGAGGGCCACATGCTCTCGGTCCAGCTGCCTCTTTGACTTCTGCACTCGCTGCCAGGAGCCCTTCCACAGCTCCTCCCCCTGTCGGACAGTCAAACCCCACTTCCATTCAGGTCCTTCCAAAGAAACCCCCATCATCCCGGGCAGCGCTCGCAGCAAGAGAAACGTCAAGCGCTTGTGATAAAGGGTCATTCCAGCCTGCTTTTTTTTTTTCTGCTTTTTTTTAAGAGACTCTACATAAATTTTGAGTACGGCATCATAAATGACTGTAGCACGCCGAACTCTGATCTCATGAGATGAGCACTTGAAGCACAGCTGGGGTAATCTACCCAAAACTTTTGCTGCTTGTGAGCGGCAACTTTTATTGTATAAATATTTTTTTTCTTCACAAAGAAAGCTATGAAAAATGTTGAGCTTTAAACTGTACATTTTTATTGTCTTTTAAAATAGAATAAATGTGAGTAAATTTTCTTTTAGAGGCATTTTTAAATAAATGTTTATCGTAGTAGGTCTTGTTCAGATTTTCTGCAGCTATATAATCTATTTGTAAATACATTTTTCCATAAAATCTCTTGGGTTGTGGTTTTTCTTCCTTCAAAAACAACAAAAGGTGTTTCTACTCGATTCCAACTTCATCACTTTAAATTGGTGAATTTTAACAGTCAGTTAACATAAACATGAGCTGTAGCAAGAGATTAGAGTTAAATGCTTAAATTTTTTCATAAAAAATTTAAGCAAAGTAAAAAATTTTTAAAGCTTCAACAAACTGAGAAGAATAACTCTCTCCCTCTCTATAGTTAGTTTTTCCTTTTTGACAGTGAAAACACATTTGGTTAGTCTTTCCTAAGAATAATTGGAGCTTATTGCACAAGAGGGCAGTATTTTCTTAAATTTAATTTCTCTGATCCAGTTAGTCATGAGTAGTTTTTTTTTTAAATTTACAATATTGTCACCTACCCAAACTAATGCCCTTAGTCATTTTTTAAATAAGTGTTTCTGGAAAAATAAACCTTTTTTTTGCCAGATTTGTTTTTGGGGAAAAACAGGCACAATATGACAGGTCATTTTAGAAAGGTGATATACAGGTCATGTTCCATTCTATGCTGCTGTGCTAAAAAAGAAATACATCGGCTGTACCGGTGATTAAAAGCATACCGTAGCGATTACAAAAAACTAGCTAAGACTTCCAATAACACATTCTAAACAAAATATTGTCCTTCTTTGTGTCTGGCATGTACTGTTGTAAAAGAAAATATTTCCTCTATTATATATTTCTCGCTTTTGCTTTTTGTTCTTTTGTCACAAATCACTTCAGATAATCAAATGTTAAAATCATAGATAAGAGTTAGCTATGATTTTAACATTTCCAAATAGTTACCCAAACAAACTTGGCCTTGCCTCCTTTAAATTCATGAATTAACTGTACTGTACTTTCTTTTTAGGGGTTAACATTAATTTGGTACACATATGCCTACTGCCTGATTTGTAAAATAAAATCATTTAACGAAGTAGGCTGAAAGTTCTCAAAAAGTGACACCTCATTCCCCAATTTAAACAAATTTTGATCAGAAGCAAAATCACTGCAAATGACAATAAGAAAGAGGACACCATACCAGAAACCCAAAGAGAAGAATTTACAGCCATCATTTTGTGAAATGCAACAAGTTGCTAAGTATAGAAAACACACAGAAAAATCCACATCTGAAATATCAAAAATCCTTTTTATTTTTTTTATTTTAGGCTGTTAAACATGGGTGAATTTAAGCAATTCTGCTTAGTAAATTGTTTAACACAACCTTGTTTCTCCGGCACTTAAACCCATCCTGGTCAGAAGGTGGGACATTAACCTTTCCGCTCCCCTCCCTGGCATCTGCAGGGCCGCCTTATCTCTCACATTACATCTGGAGAACACAATACGTCAACCAGCATTTCCTACTGTAAGCTTGGAGAAGAACTGGACCTGCGATCGGCGAGTTATCTTTGTCAAGTCTGAGGTGAAAACGCCCCTGAAACCAAAGTCACAGGTTGTTTAAATCTTCTCCCCCCCCCAGCGGGGTTTGTAAGGAGGAAAACATCTGACCGAGCATTTAAATGGATGTATTGTTCCTGCCTTTAGGTTGACATTAAAATCAGCTTTTAAACTAGCCACTTCTTTTTCTTTTTCAATTACACTCGTGCATAAAGCATGAGGGCCAGTTGTTCCAGTTCCCACTGGCTCATCTGGTCAGACCTTCTCAGGCCGGGAGGCTCTCTGTGGAGCTTTATCGCACTGCATTTAAAAATGTCATCTAAGTTTGAGGTGTAGCACATTTTAACATTGGTCAATGACCTCTGAGTCCAGGAAAAATAAAAATAATAATAAAAAAAACAAACGCCCTTACACTTGTTAGTGAGAATTATTCCTGATTAAATCTGATTTGTTTATTCTGCTATTT
This sequence comes from Poecilia formosa, assembly GCF_000485575.1. Classification (NCBI taxonomy): domain Eukaryota; kingdom Metazoa; phylum Chordata; class Actinopteri; order Cyprinodontiformes; family Poeciliidae; genus Poecilia; species Poecilia formosa. The sequence continues at coordinate 1,645,229 of NW_006799979.1, read as the reverse complement.
AATATATTTGCTAAGAATGTGAGATTTTTTTTAAATGCAATATTACATTTTGTGGTTGATGGATAATTACTTTTTTCTTATTGTACTTGTACTATATTTCTTTTCCTCTTTCTATTTTTTTTTCATCTCCACTATGTACCAGGACTCTGTGCCTTTAATGAAGTCTTAATCGAACTGAACTGAAACTGAAATTACGTCCACTTGTCTTTTATTTTGTGATTCCCTTGCATGTAGACATGCAGACTGCTGAATTTTTTTAAAAAACAAACGATAAAATGTGAAAGTACAATTAGAGCCGGTCATGAGCAAAGCTTCAGGATCTCCTTGTGATGAATTAGAGATATCAGTTTCCTTCCAATAATTGCAAAGCAGACATTTATTGAATGCACTTTGTTACTTTATTGCCTTTCTTATTCAGCTTTGGTGAGTTAAAAACAAAAACAAAAAAAAAACAATCTTGTGGCTTTTGTGTGATAAAATCTCAGGTAATCTCCTCATCTGACCTGCAGCTCTGGAAAACGCACCTGCTTAAAACAATCACTCTGTACGCTTTGAAAAATTCCTCCCACGATATCAGCAATTTCCCCTCAAACAGGTTGGGCTGAATCCGCTGTCTTCCCCCTCTCTTCCATCCCCCCATCACTCAGATGAGTTATGGATCTACAAATAGCATCACTGACACCAGGCGCTTACCCCTGACATTTGCAAGATGACCCATTTGTCTCCCATCTCTGCCTCTCGGAGCAGAGTTGCTTCTATTGGGATCACAAACACGCACAGCAGTCAGCTCTCATTTTCTTCTTCTTCTGTCTTTATTAATGTGCCTGTGTCACAGCTCTCTTTATCTTTAACGGTTCCAAACTTGGGGTTAGTTGGAGGATAGAGTCGTAATAATTTCAGACCTCGTAGCTTGACGTAAGGTTAAACCAAACTGAACTGTTGAATCAATGCAAATGAACAATACGATGAAAATTTTTTGTAAAAAAGAAAAAGAAAAAAAAAAGAAGGTAAAGCAATTTTTTTAAAACATGAACACAGTTTTAGTTAACTTTGGAAAGTTAGCTTTCCAAAGTTAATATGCTGTATGACTGAGGTTAATTTGCTATGTTTTTGGAGAAACTTGTCATATTAAACTAAGCGAAGGCCTTAGGTTCACATTATGTTTCTCTTTTAAATATAAAGAGCACAAGTCTTTTGTGCCTAAAATTTCCAGAGCACCCCCTACTGTCCAGGAAGCTGCAACTGCAAAGAGCAGTGAGGGGAGAACTCCTTTGTTTTCTGTTTTGCTCTAAATAAGACGTGACAAACTGCAAATGGGACATTTTTCTTGCCGAATAATAGTTGCCATGTTGACAGATTCTTACCTGAGCTGTGGCTCTCTACAGCTTTTCCAGAGCTACCATAGTCTCTGATTAATACTCTCATTACCCGTCCAAGTTGTGTATCGTGAGATATTGAAAAATCACAACTGATCAAACAGGAAGCTGTTTTTGTTTTGGGTTTTTTTTTTAATAGAAAGTTTGAAAGTGGGGCCACAGGTGAGTTAATATAACAAAGACCAAGGCAGCAGCTTTTCTCTCAACAAGAAAATTTCATGATGATGGTGTTCGAGGGACATAGTTGTAAAGTATCTGAGCCGGCGTCAGGGCCGTGGTGATTAATCCGTTCTCTGGCCTTTCGCTCCCACGGCGACTCGGGATCATTTATCCGGCAGATTTATTGATTGGAGGCGCGGCAGCAGCACATCCCTGACACAATCAGACCTGCTGCTTGTGGAAGTCATTAGAGCGGCCTGTCACATGTGTGTCTGCGATTGTGTGATGTCTGATAATGAACTTGTCTGTAACAAAAACCCTCTGACAGCCTGTCCATTTGGAAATGAAGGCCAGAGATATGTCGATAATTTGTGTATTTATTTTCTCAATATCTCTTCTCTCGTCCTGTCATTCACCATTTCAGCATTTTTATCTGTCCGCCACTTTTGAAGTTTAACAGTTTTTTTCTGCTTTTAGCTCATTTCGGCCTCAGGACTGAGGAAGTAAAGGGGGGTTGGTGTACGACAAGGCAACATGCACGACATGTGAGATGTGTTTTTATTTTTATTTCCCCCCCCTTTTTCGACTTGATGATTTTGATGTGCAGTGACTTCTACAGGTCAATTGGCTGGATGTCGCCAAGGCGGAACTGTAAAGGCCCAGAAATGAGGCTGTCACTCGAGCGCCTGCAGCGAAACATGAATGGAGGAGGAAATGATTCAAGAGCGGAGCAAAATAAAACAAAACAAACAAGCCCGGCTCTGCAAAGTTTACTCTCCACTACCAAAATTCCAGATTCCTTGCATATAAAATAAGACAAATCATTTGCTACCTTTCAATTTGACAAATATCCTCTTGAATTAAATTGAAAAACAAACACATCTGTCAAAAAAACAAAACCCTACAATAATCTGAATGGATAGTTATGCAAATAACTAAAATTTTTGATGAAGTGCTCTTAGCAACAGCATGACCTTTTAGCTAGTTTAGCAAGGGTTAAACTAGCAAAACTAGCTGTCGCTAAACTAGCAAGTCAAAACACTTAGATAGCTGTTGCTAATGAATGCAACATCTTAGCTTTTATTTTCAGCAGATAATTAAAGTTTGTCAGTATTTCAGTGTAATTTTTTCCTCCACTGAATAATATTTTGTCCTGTTTATAAGTTTATTCCACCTCATCAATAGGAAGCCTAATGGTTCTTATTCTGCTAACGATGCTAAAGAGTGTTAAATCACGAGAACAGAGTGAAATCAAGCTACAGTTAAAGCTCATCAAGGCGGTTTAATTAGATTTCTGTCCTGATCCCTGTCGTGTCTCAGCACATGATACGTCACTCGGCTGTCAGTGAACTGCGTGACCATTTTAGCCTGTTAGTATTTGGCTTTGTCGAGTTTGACTAAAATGTTACAGGCGAGCAATTTACTTCCACATGAATTCATGCGCTCTCCGTACATTTCAGCAACGCACGACGCCTTGTTTCCGTTGCTCGGCTCTTTCTGTAAAAGCTAACCACTGAACCACAAAACGAATGTTAAAGAAAAATGTTTGTGAATTTTCATAAGGGCCTAAATGTCCGTGTGACTCATCGCACAAACTTTCCTTTGCAAACAGTGAGCTAAGGATATAAGAGCATCGTCTCTCATCAAAGGCTTTGAATACACTGCTGTGTTTTGGTGTTATCCACTAATGAGCTTCTCTTTATTTGTGAATTTGAAGATTCAAGTATGTGTTTTGCAGAATTATTGATTTACCTGTCTGAAAAGAAACAACACACACACACTCTCTCTCTCTCTTTCACACGCACAAACCCACATACTCAGTGCTTGGTATTAAAAGGCAGCTGTCCTTTTCTCTCTTCTATTTTTGCTCTGTTAGGTCCATTAAGATCAGCAATATGATGATATTTAATGAGTGAAGCCTCTCCACAAAGCAGCCAGTAATCATAAAGGTACAGCACAAGGACACGGACAGTAAATGTGCAGGCTCGTTGATGTTATATTGCAGACATAAATAACATTATCTGTGTCACGGATTTGTGCAGAAATAGTACATTTTTGCAGTCAAATTTGTCTTATTTTCTTCAGATTTTGTGTTTTTCTCTCGCAAAGTACTTTAATGTATCCTGAGTGTCCAATTTCAAACCCCTTTAAAATTAAATTAGATACATACGTAAAAAAGAGCGTAAAAAAAAAGTTTGATAGAAAATATAACTTTTTAAAATTTAGTTTGCTGGCTGCTTGGTAAATTAGAACAAGTGGCTGTAGTCATCTGATTACAGTTTCATATGCTACCTTTCCAAAAAAAAAAAAAAAGAAGCTTTATTAGAGTATAAGAAACATTTCTTTTTCATGTACTACACTATACTGATGATATTTGCTGACCAGCCTTCATTCTGCTAGTGCATAACATTCTACGTAGGACAAAGATTTTTAAAAACACAATGAAAACCGAGAAGGACCTCAAAACAAAACAAATGAAAAACCTGCATATAATTTGAAACGTGAACCAAATTATTCTATATTGATTACAGATTCTTTAATGCAATTTTGATATGTGAACATTATTGGGAAGTGACTGGAGGTGGCTCAGTAAACACAAAGCCGAGTGGATAATGAACAAAATGTGAAAAGTACAGAAATGAGCCAAAGTTTCTGCTGTTAACTTTCCTTTTCTCTGTTCAAGTCGCCCAGTGGATAACGATGCAATAGTAGCATCTCTAGAGAACAAAAGTCACTGGTTTTGTTCTGAGTTTGGGTTATAGGCCAATAACCCTAATTACACACACAAAAAAAAGCTCACACAAAAAGCAGTTTCTGGAAAAAGATAGATAAATAAAAATAAGTAGGGGTGGTCTAAAAGGTCAAAATTGCTGCAGCTTCTCCCTTAAGCAGTTGGTGTCAGCAGACTTGATTTCATAATTGCCTAAAACTTTTTTCCCCCCTTATGTAAATCTGTCTGGCTACTAAATAAATACGTTACATAAACCAAGTGTCAAATCTAAAAAAAGAAAGAGGGAAACAGTTTCTCCACTGTTAAACGGAGCGAAGCAGACATCTACAGGAGTGCCACAGATCACAACCCTGACGCAGAACTTTACCACAGACTTCACCGTTTCTGTCTTTGCCTGAAACACCGCTTCAGTGAAAAACTCACGTTCTGGTGCGACTCATGACAACAGTTTTTATACAGCGACAACTTTTACACCTTTAAACGTCGCTGACCTCCTTGCGCGCGATGCGACAGACCTGCGTCACATCAGAAAACGAAGAAGAAACGGCGAAGGCCAGCCAGAGAAGAAACGGAGGTGTGTAGAAAAATGGTCCGACTGATTTCAAAAGCTGTGACGACTTAATCAATGGAGATGCTTTTTTTTTTTTTTTTGTTCTTAACGAAGAGAAACACTAAATCTGGACTTGCTTAATAAGAAAGGTTCATTTCATTATTAACTTTTTTTTTTGGAGAGAATGTTTTTTTTTTCATCATCACTTTCTTGATAATTAGAATACAGAAGGCATTTTACAATTATTTATTTTATTTTATTTTTAAAGGGGAATGTAAAATAAAAACGTTTCAGGTTGGGAATTTTGTTTTAGTCTGGCGTTGAGCATCACTCAAGCTGGACTTTTGGGCACAGAAGTGACAGTACCTTCCAAAAATATTCATAGTCATATTCACATTTTGACACATTTAAACCCATATTTCTTTGTATTTTACTGGATTTAATGAACATTTGTGCACTTGTAATCAGCCTCCTGTTCATAAATCCACTGAAATTGAGTAAATAAAGACAAATTGTCTGAATTTTATTTTGAGCATGAATCTAGTTGTTCTGTGAAGGCTGTGAAGAACATTTATGAACAAAATCAGGGTCATAACATCCCAACCTTTGAACATTTCACATGTCAGCGTTCTGTCCATCAGCTGCAACAATGAAAAGAGGATAGTAAAAAGCACAAATGGAACGAAATGGGGAAACGGACAGCGAGGGAAAGCACAACTGTTCACCTTCCATCTGTTAATTGTCCCATAATACCCAGAGAGTGCACTGCTTTAACCTTTCCCTCAAAGCAAGGAAGTGTTGAGACTCTGTGGCTAATTAGAACTGTCATATAATCGGGCTCTGTTTATAGAACTTCCTCCCTGTCTGCTCTCCGTTTCAAAGACAAAAAGACGAGAAAACGTGAAAATGTTTCCAACCAGAGCAGGAGGTCAGAAACTGAAACATGGTCACTTTTTGTTTTAGGTTTAATTTGGCAGGCGGTTAGCTGTCTCTGTCCGTGGTGCTGAAGTGAACTCGTTCTCCCTGCTGCTTTACACACTCCAGTTTCTTTGTGTTTTCTTTTCAGACTTATTTTTCCTTTCAGAGTTCAGGCAAGTGATCAGCTGCTTGGTCTTTCACATGTCCCTCAATTAAACCAATTAAATAAAGGGTTTCATGAGGTGATTTTCATATGACAGACTCTTTAAAAAAAAAACAAAAAACAAAAAAAACTTTTTATAGACAAATTATGTGTTCAGTTGTAACTTAATGTTTTTTTTTAACAGGTAATTATTATTATATTTGCCATTGTTGCTTTATTTATATCCTAGGTGCATATTTACATCAAATCACAAAAACTTGTCTGTTGGCAAACTTTGATACTACAAAGCTAAGATTTTTTTATATAATTGCCAGTGGATTTGATGTTAGTCAACAGACTGCAGAGAGGAGAAATAAAATATAATTGTACATGTCAATCCCAAAGTGATGTCGTCCTCTGAGTGACATCACAGAAAAAGGTCAGGACAGATGACCTTTGGGTCATGATAATCTGCTCTAGCTCATCTGAAGGTTTGTCCATTTTCTTCAAAGTTTATTATTATTATTATTTATTTATTTATTTTATTTTTTATTTTTTTTAAGTCTGGTATTAAATTTTTTGGGGGGTAAACCCCCCCCCCCCCCGCCCAAAATGTCAATAAATAAAAATGACAAAATTGTTGGCATCAAACAGTCACAGCCAGACAAAACGACTCAGCTTTGAAAAATAAACCAACATCTTTTATTTGGTCACACGTGTCCTCGTCATTATATGTGCCAAAGGCGGTTCCACGCACTATGAAAACCTCTTTGCTCTATATGTTGAATAGTATAAAGTGATTATATGCATCTGTGTCCTTTCCAAGTTTCGTCCTTTTGCCTTGCAGCCTCCTTCATTCACAACCTAAGACTCGCTTACAGACTCGATGAAAACGCCCCACAATCATTCCAGAAAACACCACTAGAAATGAACGGAGCCCATTGTTACAATTTATATCATTTAACATGCAAAGACAACAGAAAATGGCAGATTTTTCGTTATACTATGAAATTCTCAATATGCAGAAATCAATGGAAGTCCCTTTGCAGCTGACAAACTGGAAGATCTTACAGAACATGATTGGCTTGTAATTAAAGTCATTTAATAATTATAAACGCACATTTTAATGACAGAGTTGTGTGCTACAGGTCTAATGCAAACACAGAGGTACACCAATTACACAACTTTCAAAATGATGTTGATTGAACAACCAACTATTTAGCTAGGAAATGTTTTTTTTTAAAAAAAACAAAGTTCCTAGTTGCTTTGCCAAAAGTTAAAATCTACAATTAATATTCCAAAAGCATTTACGTTTACGAGTTAAGTCAATAAATCAGGCCAGAATTTGGAGCAAAATCTGTTTTTGTTTCTGAACTTTCCAATTTAAACACCATTTTTTGTAGACATTAAGACAAAAACAGGAAATGCAACAAGTTCAACATAATAGCAAAATTTGTGATGTCTATGTATTCTTCAAAAGAAAAGAAAAATAAAAGCTTATGGAGATGCATGCCACTGAAAATCAAATGGACTCTAGCAGATTGTCTCCAAATGTAAATCTGTGAGGATTCCTTAAGACGTCACGCAGTTTGAGAATCGTCTTTGGAAATCGGGATGTTCGTCTTCGAAAGGAAAAAAAAAATTGACGCCAATGTGAGAAACTTTTGGGAAAAAGAACGAAATCTGAAAACAGATAAAAGTGGCCCCTGTTTTAAATAAACTCTTCTCGTAGCATTTCTGACCAATCAAACCTGCGCGCGCTCACACACACACCCACACACCACACACACACACACACACAGAGACACACGTTACTCAGTGCTGCCTGTAGAATCTTTAACCGTTACCATGATCTGAATACATACAGTGTAAACATGTACTGGGTAGATGGATAGATAAATAGCCACACCGATCCCGTTGTGAATGTCCTTTGCATCGAATACCATGTGTGTGCATTTTTATTTTTAAATGTGTTTATTTCTTTTTTGTTTGTTTGCTTTGTAAATAGCATTTTTATAAGATGAGATGAGGTATTCATTCCAACGTGGACCCCTCCTCAAAGTGGCTGCAAATGAGAAAAAGGACAAGGTTACCGATTCGAAACAAACAGAAAATCAATAATTTTTCAGACGTGTAGCGTTAAGCAGTTACCTATGTTTACTAAAGTAATTAAAAGCAGGACAGACACCATGAAGCATCTGGATTTTATAAGTATTTCTAGTGGGATTTACAGTCGAACTACAGGGTAGATTGTGCACCATTTTGTTAGGCAACCTGAAAAATACCTATATTGGGGAAAGTTTTCAAATGGCACGTACCTGTCATATATAAACTGTTTTAACAGAAGTAAAAATCCACTATGTTGCCTTTACCAATGAATGACTATTAATGTATGATGCAAAAGAAAACTTATCCGTGTTAACGGATAATATTTTTATTCAACTCGATATCTAACGTAAGACAAAAAAATATGCTGTGGATCAGTCTGAGCCACATTTGTTGCTTCTGAATTTAGGTAAGGTTTGCCACATTTCCAGGCAAGGATTGGGTGGAATTGGGTATTTTTACATATCTTCGGTCAAAGCTTAAGAGATACTTAGAAGACGTGAAGATACTCACCAGCTGAAAGTTGTTTAGGAGGTGGTCTACGTTGATGTTATTGTAGCGCTCCTGGAAAGAGGTGGGTTCATCCCTGGACTCTTCCGCTTCGCTGGTTCCAGGATCTTCTAGGCTGTTTGTGTTTAACAAGAGAGGAAAAGTCACACGAGAGTCTCTTTTTACATGCAAAAAAACACGAACGGGAAATATAAAATTCATGCCGACAGAAAACGCTTGTGATATTTATTTACTTCGTTTTTTTTTTTGCTTTTTGTTTTTTTTTCCAGATTCTACAGTGTTAAAATCTAGTGTGACTACGAGAGGCTTTGGGAGTCCCACCTTCTCTTTCCCGTTAGGAGAGAGTTCAGGTACTCCTTGACCGCCATCTGTTTCCGGAAGCGGCTGTAGTTGTCTGTGAAGATGGCGTCTGTGTGGCGCTTCGCCGGCTCCATCAGGTCATCACTGAACAGAAGGGGGAGGTCAAAGTTCAGAGCGCGGCAGATTTCTGTGCACAGGCAAGGTCGGGTGTGTGCATGTGTCTGTGTCTGTGTGTGTGTTTGAGTTCTCCCAGGGTGTATCGGACACATGCAACAGAGAGCTTCCATGGCATAAATTAACCTTTAGAAATGTTTAACCAATTGCAAAACGCATCATGGAGCAGGTCAGTTCTTTTCATTTCAAATGCCACTTGGTCCTCTTGAACGATCAGTGAAATAAACTGTTGCTGTTTTTTTCTTGTTCCTGTCAGAAAGTTAAACTTTTTTTTGTTGTCTAACCAATTTTATAAAGAAAATGAAATAATGGGAGTGGAAATAATCTCTTCAGAACAAAAACTGAAAAAATATTTATATTAATTATGAAAATAAACACAGTAAATTGAAAAAGAAAATGTGATTAATTAGATGTCTCTTTTTCCCATTACTTTTATATGTAGCTTTTCCACTGTACAGAGGGGAAACAACCACTTTATTCTTCAAAAAAAGGGTTAAAGGGACTTCAACAATTTACAATTGTTACATACTCAAAATAAAAAATAAAAAAATAAAAAATAAAAAACTTTGTTCATTTTGTGAAATATTAAACTTCAAATTTTGCTCACATAATAAAAACAGCAGAGTTACCAGGACACATTCACATCTTATTTTCTGTGCAGGAATGAAATAATTATTAAAAGTTGTGTTTGTAACTTTAAAACTCTTCATATTATGCTCGTATATTTCTGTGAAAATACAAAGATAAAGAAGATTTTCAAAGTTATTGATTATTATTTCTGTCACATAACAGTTCCTCTTAGATGCATTGTTTGTTTGTTTTTTCTCCCCAGAGCAACTGACAAGATAATAAATGTGTTTTGAGACATGATGGGTAAAATAAAATATATCTACACTTACAGTCCCCACACATTTTTTGAATTTGTAGACCTAAGGAAGCGGTAATTGTTGGTTTGTTGGCTTTCTTTTATTAGCTCTTGCATTTTTTAAAATGCTTTTTAAAATCCAAGATTATAGAAATTCATTGTGAGCTAAGTTGGAATATTGTTTTTTCTGTTTAATTTACATTACAAGACCATTCCTAATTTATTTTTTTATATGTATATTTCACGATGCAATAATATTCACTCTCGTGTCCAAAATGTGTGACGCCTACCTGACGCGCTTCCCGATCAGAGACTCCAGGTACCTCCTCGCCGACAGCTGCCCCAGGAGTTTGCTGTATCCACTGGTGAACAAACCGTCTGCATGTCTCGTCGGTCTGCAAAACAATTACAGGGCGGGTCACATCAGAAGGCGCTCAGACTGGCTCCATCCGAACATCTGTTTATTGTGAAACAGACGCGCATCAGTCTGACCTGTAATTGTGCTAAATATGATGCAAAGGGCAACTGTACTCTGAGGAAATGCAAATGCGCAAAGTACAATTGTTTTAGGAGACGGTCTGATTATCTGAGATGAATTAAAGTCGAATGATCCTGAATCACGTGTTTGAGATCTCGTCCGAGACGCACTCAGCTCTGATGCTGGAGGTCTGCGCTCACCTCGTGGATGTGTACGGCAGACTCAGAGTCCGGGAGTATAACACACTGCACAGGGCTATTAGGAGAAGCAGGTGGGGGCCGGTCCGTTGTACCATCGCTTTACACCTAAGGAAGGAAATGGAGGCATGTTATTCCATTTTTTTTTAAATAAAAAAAATATTTTTTCTTCTAAATTACATTTTTAATTTCACACAGACACACACAATTGGAGAAGTTTTTTTTTTTACTCCTCGAACAACAGATCTGTGAATCCTTTTAATTTGAAAAGCGGTATGAAACTCAGGGTATCTCATGCGTAATTACGCACGGTGCCATGAAGAGCTGTAAACCACACACTACAATGCTGAACGGTAAAATCTGACGAGTTATTTTTTTTAAAACCAAGTTTCTGATTCAAATGCTCCGACTTTACCCCCAAAATGTCCTACGGAACGCTGGAATGGTCGAGATTTAATTCGACCGTGCGTGCGTCTTTTTGTTGCGCAAAGATAAAGTCCAGATTTTATGAAAGAGAAAAATTTCTCATTTTAAGCTTAATCTTTTGGTAGGTGAGATTACTGATCACACGCCAACCTTCAAGATTACCACAAATCTTTATATAAACTTAGAAATCGTCCAAAATTCAATGCGTAATTACGCATGGCACTGACAACAGCGAGCTCATGTGATAGGAAAGCGGACAAATGTCCGTCTATTGCCTGTATGAAGTAATGTCGAGATTCTGCTAACTCCATAAAAAGCATTGTGTTTGAAGTCATACGCAACAAGTTACTACTTAGAAAACTTCACCCAAATTCTGAAACAGAAGCCCAAACATTTCCTAGAAAAAAATAAAAATAAATAAATAAAATAAAAGAATCTTACATTTGCTCTGCGGAAAGTTGCGATCGTCGGTTCTTCTCTTGATCCTATACAGCTGCTTGTAGCTCCAAACTGCTGACCCAGTCTGCCTCTGTCTGCCTGTTCCTGTTCGCCGTCGGTTCTGTCCCCGTTTTATACACCTGGATGTATCTGGCTTGCAGGAGGGAGGTGGGGGGACGTGAGCCCCATCAGCGGCAGCAGGAGACGTCAAAGGATGGCCGCTTCCGTCATCGGTCTTGCTCACGGTCGGAACCGAAGAGGCCATGTGCAGAGGTCTGTCGGAAGTTTTACTCTGAGTGTGTATTTTCCAATTAGTTGCGAGGAGAAATTAACTTATTCTTCGGGTTGACTCACCAGATTAAAACCCCCCTCCTAAACTCCCCGAAGGTTAAAATGAGCTGCGACTTCAACCTACATTTTGAAGTCGCAGCTCATTTCTCTCTGTCCTGGATGCTTGGATCACAGGATGCAAGCAGCTCTGGACATTTAGGGGTTTTTTGGGGGGCAACAATGTCCTTACCTCCTCTTGACTGGTCGTTTCATTGTCTTCTCCACTTGATTAAGAACCCGTGTCCCTGTCACGTTAACATTATGAATGGCACCGAACCGAACGCACAACCTTGAGAGACCCCAGTTCTCAAAACGATGTTGGAGACGTTTCTTCCACATGACTCAGAATTCTAAGTCAGAAAATGTGCAAGTCAGAGACTGGTGGGGATAGTGTTTATGGGAAATGATGGTATGAAACGCCAAGCTAAAATGAAATCATTCTGGTAGAGGTGATTGTCCAGGTCAGTGGTGGCTTTTGCATCTCCAGTGCAGTGGCTGGAACAACAGGCCATCTCGTTCAGATCCGGTGATATAGGAAGGCTGGAGGTTTGACTGTCTCCACAAAAACACTTCAGCAGTACGAGATGACAGGATGGTCGTCATTTAGGAGCGACAGTTTCATGTTTCCTACTGTTGAGCTTAAGTCATACCCTTCAGTACCAACATTTCCTGCTCCAATCACAAATTCTATTTATTTGCTAATCATCTCAGCTGTTCTTTGTCCAGTAACCACCCTCCCCTGTGTTAATACCACTAGACTACATTGAGCCTTGTCAGATCATCCTGGTTGCACCACTATTACTTTTTTGGCGGTATCTTTCTCTGGTCCTCAGTGTTGTCTGTTTACTTTGCCATAATGTGTAGTTCTGTGGGTTTGTCAAGCTTTGTATTCTTTGAAGTTATTCTGGAGGAACTTATTCTGACTTCCTTGTGTCTGAATTTATTTATTTTATTCTATGTCATTTAAATCATCGCGATTGATTGTAATAGTTGTGAGTTAATTCTTGATTGTTGTCTTTTATAAGAAATAGTGTATTTATAGACTGTTGCACAGCACATTGGTGTAGCTTTAACTGGGTTAAAAGTGCTTTATAAATAAATTTGACATTGACATTGGATTGGAACTCCCTGACAGAAATCTGACAAAGACGGATAAAATCCGAAAACTGTAATTGTGTAGTTATAATCTTGTGTACTGGATAAATTCTTAAAAAGTAAGAATAGAAACACTGACACTTTGTACATTTTTTTGTGTAATATTTCTGTTTTACTCCAAGGACACTTAAAAAAAACAATTTTGTTTTCATATAGTAGTATTTTTTTTTAATTGAAAGTCAAAATACCAAAATCATTAGAGTTCATCAAAGCACACAAAGATCCTTTATTATTATGGCTTAAATCCAGTTCAGGTTTGCTCTGAACTAAGATGTTTTGTGGTTTCACCTGTTTAATATCATCACAGTATCAGATCGAATGCACTGAAACATTCATTCTTCAGAATGTAGTATTTGTTCTAATCGTTGTATTTCAGTGTATATTAGAAGGATCCAGAAGTCTTCAGAAGAACAAAGGAGCATCTTCTGAAAAATCAAAAACCTGTCAATGGAGGAGATGATTTAATCAATTAAAAAAAATTTGGAGCTTAAATAATCAGACACACTATTAGGAATAAATTATTTCTTTGTCATCTTCTTGCCTCTTCAAAACATAAATACTTCACTCATCAACAATGTCAACAAAATCCTCCAGTCCTCTCTCCTTGCCCGCTCCATCCATTCATTTATTCACAAAGCAAAATGGGCTCTGGAAATCTTTGAAATTACCACCGCTGATAAACGCAGCTAAGTATTTTACACCCAAAGACACTGATGCTGTTTTTTTTGTAATTTTTTATTTCATTTTTTTCAGGTTGTTTGGGGGCTTTTACGAAAGAACCGCCACGCTGCGCTGAATTGTTTCTGAGTCCACCCACAGTGTTCTCGATGTGCCCGGTTTGTTTTGCTGGAACAGCACAGTGAAAGAGCCATGACGTCAGCTGGCGCCTCATCCGCACGTCCTGCCGTCCGTCCATCCTTCCATCCATCCATCCATCCATCCGTCCGTCCGTCCGTCCGTCCGTCCTTCTTTTCGTCTTTCCAGCCATCCGAATGAGTATGAACCATTTATCTTGAATCGCTGCAGTGGAAAAATAAAAATGAAAATGATAGGCTGAAACATGCGAGATACAGAGGATAAAGAGAGACTCTTGATGTAACAAAGTAGAAATGTGGAAAAACTGCAGCTTTATTTTGAGTGATCCATGGGTTTTTGTTTCCTTTGGGTATGAATATGACAGTATACGCTTACACAAAAGTCCCTTTTATCTTACCACCACTCACAGATGGTACGGGACATATTGTTAAAGGACAGCAGCAAAGGGGGAGTGATCCAAAACATATGGCTCAACAAGCACGGAAATAGTTTTAACAATTATGATATCAACTTTCTTCCATGGATTAAAAACAAAACAAAGAAAAATAACCCCAAAACAACAACAACAAAAGAACAAGAACGGTAAAGAGAGAGAATTAGAGGGACAAAATGAGCATGTATCGCAAGTATAATTTATTTTAGACAATAAAAGATAATATGTAGTAATGAACTGAAGAATGAAAAGAATAATAGTAAAACAGGAAAACATCAGGAAAAACATGATCACCTACATCTTTGCTATAGCAAACTATTGTATAGTACAATCAATCAATCAATCAATCAATCAATCAATCAATCAATCAATCAATCAATCAATCAATCAATCAAGTTTGTATCGCACATTTCAGCAACAAGGCAGTTAAAAGTACTTTACAGCATAAAAACACAAAAATAAAAAGTCACAAAAACAACATGCAGTCACCAATTGAGAAACTAGAAACAAACACAACATTTCGAATCATCAATGCACATCAAATATGTTGGTTAATGTTTCATGTATCGTTCTAGACAGGTGAGTTAGTGCGGTCACTATCTCCACTTTACTCCTGTCAGCTTTGATCTGCCTTCTTGTTTTCCAGATCAACTGTTTTCACTGTAAACAAGCGATCAGCTACTTTTTAAAATGGACAACAAGATCACAAGCCCCTCTGAGATCATCCTTCCTTTGAGATCTAGACTCCTGCAGATCAGCTGAAAAGTGGCCACAAAGAAAGAGGGCCTGAAGTCGAGCCACCAATATTACATTCTGATCAGGCTTGGGGAAAAAATATAATCCATAACAATCATGAGGGATAATGTGGGACTGCCGGACGAGTGAGACGTTGTGAATTGATTCAAAACGAAAGTGCACAGAGAGGACAAATAGCATGTTCTTCCAGAGTCCGTCTGATCTGAAAAGTACATTAAACAGAAGAATCTGGTGTACACAGTAAGATGGTCCACAAAAAACTTGCTTGTATCTGATGCACTGAATGGGATCGTGCTCTCATCCTATTGCTCAGATGAAAGTTCTAACTTATTCCCCTCTTGTTTTGCACTCACAGCTGTATAATCTGGCAGCCTCAAGGCCAGCGATCTATAGATGGATTGGCTTGCACGATGTGAAGAAGAGAAGACCATACTGGATGTCTGTGGTTGTGTGTTTATTGCATAACTTTCATTTTTCAGCTTGGGAAGATGACCTGAAGAAATGGATAGAAACATTTACTTACATCTGAAGCTCCCCTTTCAACTCCACCCAAGTTATAAGTGGACAAAAAAAAAAAAGCTAACAACATAATTTAAGATGAAATTGCTCAGATATTTTCAATATTTTAGTTTTACACTTCACTGTATTTAAGCGACAGTTTTCGTTTGGAGGCAAAGAATTCTCTCAGGGACTGAAAAACCTCAGAGTCACGAGCTGATGGATAACTACTGGTAATAAAACATGACCACGTTAGAAAACCGATGTTGTTCCACATCCCTTCTCCCCGTACAGAAACATTTTCAAAGGACGTATGATCGAACAGCTTAAAAAGTTTCTACATTAAAACCGGTTATGTATAAGTTACTGCAAACACTGTCAAATACAGAAGATCAATTATTATCTGTGTATAATTTCACAAAGCAACGGTGTACAAATAATCACGAACATGATTGATAGCAGCTTTAAATGGTTTTGCAGTTATAAGAAAGGCAACGTTGCATTTGTGCTAATAAAAAAAAATCATCAGTGGTGTTTGGTTTCCAGAGCACAACACAGCTGCATTAAATTTTGCTCCCTGCAGCAAAAACAAATAATATTGTTTTACGCACATTTTCCAAGGAGCAGGATTGATTTCGATTCACATTTGTGGTTATGCACCTGATAATGACTACAAATCCTATTTACCACTGCACAGAGATTTATATCTCTTATATATTTATGTATATATCCTTCCAGTCAGCAGACGACCTCCTCCTCCACCACAACCACCTCTTCGCAGCCATGATGGCACTACGTAAACCTTAATGTGATCAGTTCATAGAAAAAGTGGATTACGCAGAAGTCCAAGGGAGAAGGAGCTGCTCTAATTGACAGCAGTGACTGGAGACAGATCCCAGCAGGAAAGGGAAGCTGATGGAGGAAATGTCAGCCGCATTACGTTGATGTTGACGGAATGCACAGAGGAAAACGTTCCTATGGACGTGAATCAGACCATCTCGACTGTGTGCACGCTCAGGACAACACAGTCGGGGCTCTTTGTTAGTTCAGCACAAACAGCGGGTCGTTCACTTTGGCTGCCAGAAACCACGGCGCCTTTAAAATTTTGTAAGATGGTGGCTCTCACTCAGAGAGTTCAAATAAACCGGTCTTACTCAGATTTTTGTCTTAAGTTCAGCCTCTCCCTGCTCCGTACTTCTTGCACACTGTGTTGTCCACTGAGCACAGCAAATGACTTCATCCTCGCATCCAGGAACACTGATTAGCTACGGGGTTAATGCAGAGTGTAATTAGTTTTAAATAATTTGGTTTGAGAAAATATATAAGTCTTATAAAGCAGTTTATATCTATTATTATCGTTGCGGAGTCAAATACGAGTCTCAGTGGATCGAGTGCTAAATATTGAACCTGAAAGGTAAATGCTTAACATATTGTGGTTCTTTATTTCCAGATGGTTTTATTTGTACAAAATAAGTGTAAAAAGTCCTAATAACGTCATTTTTATTGCAGTAGCATCTGATTCGTAAAAAAGATATTAAATGTCAATATGTCTTTCGTGGGAATTTATTCAGAAAAAAATCCCACATGATCTTATATGATTTTTATGTAAATAGTAATAATTGTTGTTGCCGTGGAAATATTGCTAAACAAATAAAAAATGTAAATATTACACTTGAAAAAATGTTTTTATTGTAAGAGCTTTTTTAGCAGTAATCTGTGGCTTCATGTTTTCCTTTGGTGTAAATAGAATGTGACCCATTCATTTCCACATCAGAGATGATGCAGTTTTGTGCCGTTCTTCATGTTGGGAAATGGCTACAAGAAAACAAAAAAAATTACCAGTCCAGATCGACAGCCTGAGCAATACATAAAATGTTCGAAAGAAGCAAAACTGTGGGGAAAAAAAAAAAAAAAACTCCTCATGCTCACTATTACATCTGTGGTGTTGTGGGTCTGTATCTCCAGTGAACTACATAATGAAAACTCACCGAAAACTAGAATGTATAGTAATTTGTCAAGATTATAGATTAAGGATTCAAAACATACGGTTAAATGAACACACAAATAGCTCACAGACACAAAACGAATCCTGTTCCATTGCTATCTCAGCTAAGACAGGACCACAGACTTTGGATGAGCTAAAGAGGACGTGAAAAATGGAAAGGTCCAGGATTCTTCTCTGAAATGTTGGGAAATTTTACATAAAGCAAAGAAAGTTGGACAAATTTACAATAGTATTTGCATAGTAACAGCTATGAATCCTGGTAGTTTTGTTAAAAACAAGTAGTTTTAAATGTAACGTCTGTTCTTGAATGAGAGGCTAGATTGCTCTAAAGGTTTTTGGAATGAGATTATGCTAATGAAACACTTGATTATTATTTTTTCTCTGGGTTTTTACTCATTCTTACCAGACATGTAAACAAATGTAATCAGTTTATGAGTTTAATAACTAGATTATTTACATCGATGGGAAAACTACATGACTCTGTGACTGATGGCTATTATCACTTAGTAAAAAGGACTGTTCCATCGTTTCGAATGTTAAAAGTTACAGTCCTTAAACAAGGAAAGAGAAAGAGGAAACAAGTGTTATTATTTAAAAAAACCTGATCTTACAAGAAAATAAGCTGACCGATAAGCATTTGTGCATAATTCCACATATGTTAGAGGTAAAGAGGTAACTGTGTCTGCTGAAATCTCACCATCAACAAAACCAGTGCAGATGATTTAATGTCTGCAGAAATGGTGGCCAGAAACAGCCACAAGTGACTACAGTTTGTCAAAATCAAGATGTCCCACATGCTTACTTCTTGCGAACTACATCAACACCACATGCTGTTGCTAGTCCTGGCAGTAAATGCAACACCTGTGACTAAAAGAGCCAGAAACCCTGTGGGGACACCTACTGTTCACTAAGAACTTTTTTTTTGTACCTTTAATTTCTTCGAATTGTCTGGTTTGTGTCATCACTTTGCAACGCAGACAGAACTTGGAGACAGAGGAAGGATGGTCTTTGTTCTTACTGTCTTGGAAGTGAGCACACACTTACAGTAAATACCCAGAAACCTTGATGCCTTAATGCTGAGCTGACTGTGTTTTTTATTATTACTTCTTTGTTTCTTTTGTTTTTACCTTTGCACCCACACAGGCTACCTATACAAAGGGGATGATGGAAAAAGAAGTGGAACTGTATAGAAAAGTGTCTTAAGGCTCTCTGACTATCATAAAAAAACGGGTGAGTGTTGCACAGCGTAGTTGTCTTGTGGAATCGATTCCACCTTCCTCCTGTGAGGTGCCCAGAGTTTGGCACTTAAACCCCCAGTAACTAGTCAAAACCTCGAATTAATCTGAAATTCTAATTCAAAATTCCAAAAAGCATTGAAGTTGTACAGGATTCTTGTTGCATGGACTAGTTTTACTCTGTAAAAATGTATTTCCCAGCTAAACCAAGACATATGCGCACATAAAGGCTATTATTACTTCTAGTAGTAACTAAAGTTATGTACTGTTTTGCTACACTGGAAACAGAGACTAGAATTTTTATTTATTTATTCATTTTGAATGGTTAGCATGAATATCTGCTGAATTCCTTACTATTTCAGTGGCAGTTCCAGAAAACGTTCATAAGGGTGCCTGGACCGAGCCGGTAAAAATTATAGAAAGGCACAGCTTAAAATAAAAAAAAAGAACAGAGGAAAATTTTTTATTATATCTTCAATATGCATTACATATAGTAAATATTAATTTCTTTTTGTATTTATTTATTTATTGGGTTTTGCATTTCTGTCATTGAAGAAGATGACTATATGAATTTAATTCTCTGACGGGGCCAGCAGTTTTCAAGATGGGGTCACGGCCCGCTGACCCCCCACTTAGTGGCGCCACTGCTACTTATTAGCTTTACCTTAGTTATGTAGCACAATGAAAATATTGTCACCCTCTGATTGGTTATATTTTCTTGAGTCCATCAGAAACAACCCTACGCCTTCAGACAAGGCTGTTTCAGGTGCTTTCGTTAGCATGATATCGAGCTGGTAAATTTGACAACCGTACCAGCTCAGGCAGTGAGGGAAACAAAGAAAACACACTACAGAATGTGAGAGAGCTCAAAAACGTTAAAGAAAAAGACAGGTAACAGATTAGCGATGTAGCTATTATATCTACGTGTCTTTGTAGCAAGAGACTCTGCGTCGCAACTCTTCCAGCAGTCGGCGTGATGAGGGGAATCCCCTGGCCGGCTGAGTGCCTCCTTTGGCCAACATTATCCAATTAGCGAACCGCAGAGTAACAACTCTGATTGCAGATTACAGCTGGCAGCCTGATGGGACGCGCTGGGGTCTCGCTGCCACTTTCGCTCGTCTCCGTCTCCTCTGAGTGAACGCGGCAGGTAGACAGATGGAGAGCAGCGGCTGAGATAAGACGCACTCAGAGACACGGAGACAAGAGTGTTTGAAAAGTGTCTGAAAGAGAGGCCGCACCGGAGGTAGGAACAATGGATGTCTGAGACATGGAGGGAGGTGGAAGACAAAAAAACAAAACAAACAAACAAACAAAAAAAAACAAAGAAGGTAAAATAAACTAAGCAATTCTTATAAAGACCACATGTTTAAGTTTCTTAAAATAATCACAGGGTGTTTGTTCTTGATGTTTTTCTTTTTCTGCCTTTAAGTCCAATAGCAGATGCAAGGCTCTAGCGTTTCGGTGTCCAGTGACTGAATTTTTTATTTATTCTTTTTTGCTAAATTCCTGGAGCTCAGTTTGATTGGATGGACATTGTCTAAGCAGCACTTTCCTACTCTTGCCATAAATTTTCAAGCGGTTTTGTGTCTTGGCTTTGACTGGACCATTCTAGCACCTTATCATGTGCTATGAATAAGGTAATTTAAAAGTAGTTTTAGTCGTATGTTTAGAGTCGTTTTCATTCTCTCAGTTGAACTTTCACTCCAGTCTTTAACGGCCATTCACAAGTTTTCTTGCAAGTCCATAAAAACATTATGTCTGCAAACTGTTAAGCAGCTGTACAAGCACAAAAACTAAAATAGTAGATTTAATTTTCTGTTGAAAATTCAAGTCCAGGCTGAAATTGCTCTAACTGTAGCAGAAGGCAAAACAGGCATAATTCAGTAGCGTACATCTTTATTGTGTTGTAAAAAAAAAAAACCTTTGGAACCAAAAGTGGGATGGTTCTCCTATTTTTTATTCAGAGACATGTAATTAAGAAAGTAAGAAGTAATATTTGGCATTCTAAGAACTGTAATCTTCTCCATAAACCAACAACTATCATCTCAAATGTCAACCTATTTTCTTTTTGCTACTACCATGTGACCCCACTCTGCCGCTAAATGCACACCCCATTCGCTTTGATGACGGATTGTGATCCCCAACCTGAAGAGATGACCCTGATGAATCAGTTGAACGTCTCTAATGCTTAAACCCAATTCACTTGAACAGGATGCAAGCTGCATTCAGAGCTGAAATTGATCACAAGAAATCAGAGGACCGGAGGAAATTTAGAGAAACGACCAGCTAAAAGGACCCTAATGTAAATGATATGATTATGACGCAGATTATCTGGAGTTCTGTTTCTCACTGATGACTTGGAGAGTCCCAGCCGGTGGCCATGTTAGTTTCATACAAGTGAATATGGACAGCGGTAAAAGTGTAATTATTCAAAATTTCATGGAATGATGACAAAGTTAGGATCAGAGCATGTTTTCGTTAAAGGTTTTCTGTTTTCTGCATGCAAAAGTTTATTTCAAAAAACTTTCTGTAGGAGGGAAACATCTCTTGTGCGTTCGATGTGTGCAAATGTGTCAACGTGGCACCTGTGAGACGTGCACTTTCAAGATCAGTGGAAACAAGACAGCAACTGCTGAAAGTAAGTCATAAGGTTTCTGTTTTGCAGTTCGCTGCAAACTGTAACATAACATCTTTGCTTGAGAACTTTGCTTTTAGACAATATCTGCACATCAGGGAATTGAATTTGGAAATGTTTTTAGACCTCCCTTCTCTCATCTCTCATTAGAAACATGTTGCTAACATTTACATTTAAACTGGGAATAACACTAAGCTTCAAACCAGTTGGATTCATACGAAATGTTACTGTTAACCTTTAATTCACAGCTGTAATTACAGCAAAAGCTTGTTCTATGAAATGCCGGCTCAGGTAAGTTGATAACAAACACACGCCACACTTTTAAGCTCTTTATTTATGATAAGCATTTTCAAAAACCACGTGCTGTGTTTTTTTGTCTTACTTCCCGGTATGTTTCATTTAAAGTTAGTCTATCACATGCGTTGCGTGAGTGTGACAAAAACGTCAACGCATAAGAATTATTCTCTCTGGCACTAAACAAAACCACAGCCAGTGGACTCATCAAGGCTCCACTCCCTTGAGGTTTAGTTAACGAAGGGATTGTTTGGTGTTTGTCTGGTACACAGCTCAATTAGCCTTCCAGAGCTCTTCAATGCATCCTAAATTAACTAAAGACATAAATACATTTGGTCTGGATTCAACCCCAAGCCAGCCATTACGCACCACATGCAGTCCTGAGACTGTAATTGGTGCAACACACACTTGCACAAGCGCACACTCACACTACCTTCATTAGCTCTCATTAACTGGAAAAATGTACCTAGAATGCATTGGGGCCGTCTGGCTCTCTTGTGGGAACCAATCGGATTACACTGCTCTTCCTGGTTGGAAAATGATGTCATCTATCTATCTATCTATCTATCTATCTATCTATCTATCTATCTATCTATCTATCTATCTATCTATCTATCTATCTATCTATCTATCTATCTATCGATGTGATACTGTCTCTCTTCAAAGTCTTCATTCTTTTGCTGCAGACATTTTAACTCATCGACATCATGGGGCTCATACCTCTGTGATGGCCGCATTCCATTTCTGTGCTGCGCTGCCATTGTGTGTGCTGGGTCACCGGCACACCTGAGCACCAGCAGAGCCTTTGTGAATGTCATTAGCTGCAGGTGGGTCTTTCTGCAATGACATGTCAAAGTGTGCCGCGAGAGGTTGTTTTCTCGTCTGGGGTCATGGGATATTTTTTATTTTTTATTTTTAGAAAGGACGGGATAATCATAAAAATCTAAATCACATGAAAACTCTTCTGCTTGTCGTCATTAAAAGAATTCCAACTACTTATTTCTCTCCTGCTTGGACTCGTTCCTCTCTTTCAGCAGATAAAATGATTCATGAGCATTAAATCATTAAGAGAATTTCTAATATTAAACTTCAAAGAAAACCTTTGAAAAAGAAAACCATTAATGTCTTATTATACAGTCTAATCTAATACATTGACAAAAATGATTCTAAATGACCTGCTGTGGTGCAGAATCGAGGAAAACAGAATATTATGAGTTTCACCTAGATAACTGAATTGCACTGGATTGCGTGGGAGAATCTGACATATTTATAAACATCATTTTTCACCCAGAGCTAGATTTGCGACAGACCGGTTGTGATCTTTGACGCATTCGAAACCGCCGGCTTTAGAGCTCAAGTCACCAGAGTGCGAGTCTACCTTAGTGCGTCACAGATGCACTTCCCTTCAGCAATAAAACCTGAATACCTGTCAAAGCAGGATGACCTCATCGCAATCATCGGGCATTCTTCAGCTAAATGAGCGTGATGAGACGCTCGTCATGGTTGTTTTTGAGTTATAGAATTTCAACATGCTTGTTTTCGTGGAAAAGCAGTGTGAAAATGGACAATTTTGCTCAACATGGCAACAATCTCTCCAATAATTACTTTTCCTAGAAACATTTCTGAACCTTACATTGTTCCATGTAACATAGAATCAAGACATCCCACACTGTGAAAACTGTTGCTATTTATTTATTATTGATATTTTTCATTCTTTCACTGAGCCTCATCCGCAGGATGAAATAACTTCAGGTAAGTTGATAAAAAAAAATGCAGTCACTGGGTTGCTCTTATGAGTTTAACTCATACTAGAGAGCAAATTTGTTCATCTATAACATAACATTAGCTTTTTGTTGCTAAGTAGTTAGCGCAAGCTAGTGCTAGCTATATTCAACAGACAGTATAAGAATAAATTTTGCTCCCACAATTCAGTTGTAATGTGTTATCCATTTTGTGTAAAATTGCATTTACCAGCTTGTTTTCTCCGATTTTGTTGAGCATTTCGTAGAACTGTTGCTATAAGAGTTGCCTTGCAGCAATCATTTCCTGGCTTTAAACTCTTATTTGGGCCTCTTTTGGGTTTTCCATGTTCCTGTTCCCCCACATCAAAACACGCAAGCGTTGGATTTGCATGTTTTGCAAACCCTTTGACTCCAGGTTTGTCTTCCCGAGTCAAACCCATGACTCAAACCTGGTTGTGTTAAATCTACCCAGCCCTGAATCTGTCCATAGTCTACAAAAAACAATCCAGCAGTTTGCAGAGTGAAGCAAAATAAATGTCCACAGTCATTTGACTCATCATTTTGATTTTAGCCAGTCAACAGCACTTTATTCAATAGATAAAAATATTCTGCCACATTGTCTCCCTCTTTCTCTGCTTGGCATCTGGAAAGCGCTTCCCTGATCTAACCTGACAGTTGCGTAATACCTTGTAGATGTCCAGAGCCAGCTATGCTATCGACTGTCATTGTGCTTTTTGTGTCACGATGATGTAAAATTTTGCGTAGTTTGTCTTTCAACAGCATGAAAACTTAGGCTACATTCGATTTTCTTGTCATGGCCTAAATATGCTTTTTTTATGCTCTAATTGAATAGTTTTCAGTGTTCCACTGTATGTGCCTTTTTCTGGACATCATTTTACTGTCAATAGTAAATATATGTGGGTGAGTTTGGCTAAAATGTTAATGTCTAGACATATTCCAGTAATTAGTTACTCCCTTCCTTATAAATATCAGCCTAATTTTTCATAATGGGAGAGACAGGGCTTTATGTAATGTCTTTATTAGGATCCCAAGGTATGATGACATAGAAAGGTTTAATAAATTGGTGACATTTTTACTGTTGTTTTCAAAAACTCTTCATGTTTCAGTGGATTTACTGAATGTAAATTAATTTGATCTTTAATTTGATTTTTTCAAAACACAAGAATTTGGTTAAAAAAACTTCCTTAATTTACTCCTAAAAAATTTC
The DNA here is from genome assembly GCF_000485575.1 of Poecilia formosa. Taxonomy (NCBI): domain Eukaryota; kingdom Metazoa; phylum Chordata; class Actinopteri; order Cyprinodontiformes; family Poeciliidae; genus Poecilia; species Poecilia formosa. The sequence continues at coordinate 1,620,732 of NW_006799979.1, read as the reverse complement.
ACAATAAATTTCGTCATATAGATCTGATTATAACAGCAGGAATGTCAAAATTTAGGTAGTGTTTGTCATGGTAATGCCACAATTGATGATCTTGTTAAATGACTTCTGCTGAGGATACATTTGAATATTGGTATAGAGATAAAATTTATTTTGTGCTTAGATATAATGGAAATAACATGTTTTAGGTAAAACTATGATAAAAGTTTTATTTTTATTTTAAGTGAATAGATTTATTTGAGCCACCTTTAGATCTCCAGGGAAAAAGAAAATGAGTGTAAAAAGAAAACACAAATCCACAATGCAGTACAGTCTAATGACAAATATAGATTTTATTTATCAGACTTGAAATATGTGACTCAACTTTTCCCGCTTTACGTCAGCAAGCATCACCAGCATTTTATTAAATCCCCAAATAATGAATAGTATTTCATGAAAAAACAAAAAAAAAGTCATACCATTTTCAAGGTTCAAAGTTTACATACACTAAACCTATGCCTAGAGGATGTGTACTCTTCTGATTAGAAATGGTCAAACATTCAACTTCTTTGTGTGACATTGTGGAAGATAAACCAAATGTTTAAAGGTGCCATGTTCTTCTTTTGAGTTACATAAAAGTGAAAACATTAATGGAATTTCCATCCTTTATATTCTTCAACAAGTGGTTAATGTAATTTGCTTTTAAATGCTTGTATCTAAAACAGAAAAAACAACAACAACAACAACAAAAAACAAAAACAAGAAAATACTAAATATATTGTTAAAATGATGTGGGGAAAAAAATAATTGTCCTAAAAGAAACAACTGCTGTATCAACATGGGTTCATAGGTCATTCAGAGAATCAGAAGGAATTATTTGTTAAGCAAAACACAAAGACAGATTACAGTTTATAAATTCACTCATGAGTGAAGAAAATAAATTTGGTAATTTTTGGTAATTTCATGGTTACATTATTAAAGCTCTCTTTCTGTGGAGATTTAATTCTACTACTTATAGTTAGATGAATCCAATTAATAACAAATGTATCTAAAGGGTCTTATCAAAACAGATTAGATACAGAAAATTGTAGTCAAAAGAACCCAATAATATAGACAGAATAAAATTTTGTTACGTACATTGTACAAATATTTTTTTTACCATTTACACAACTTACAATGTACAAATCTTTTTTCAACAACAAAAGGTTTTACATCGCAAAAAGTCCAACCAGTTGAATCCAGAGAACAATTTTCATCATTCTTTCAAAGATGAATCTTGTGCTACTCTATCCTGACAGTCCCTTAACGCATCCACCTATCAGTTTCCAGCACAAGCCCTTCTCTCTGCTGATTGGCTGAAACAGGACGGAAGTGGCTTGTCAGAACAGCAAAGATGTCCGCGCTCATTTGAAAACCTGTCGTAGCCAACTTTACATTTTGAGCAACACAACCGACTCGTTTTTATGTTAGCACGGTTGAAGACGTTGTGGCCAAGCCAACTATACAGTAAGGAAAGACGAGGACACCGCGACAAGGGCCTGCTTATTCCTTATTAGCTGGTAAGTGGGTAAACTCCTCCCAGTAAACTCACAGCTAACATGCTAATCTAGCTTTGATGCCATTGAACCTCTGATGTTTTAGCGTTAGCATGCTATTGTTAGCTTTTTTTTTACTTTTTACTCTAAGAAGTTAATTGACAAGAAGTGAGCTTTGCTTTGGAGTATTTCTCGTTAAAGCTCAGTATGTTGTTTGGTTTTGTGGTGGGGTTTGAAGCGAGACCGTATTAGTATTAAAAGGGTTGAGCAAAAAGCACTGTCATAATAAATGAAAGAGAATAAGGAGATGCTATCAGATTTTTCCTGTTGGTGTCTAATTTAGCTGATTAATGGAACTATTCAGAACTGAATTGCACTGGATTCAGAAACATGAACAACAATTTAGCACAGTTATGGGTAAATTGCAGTTGACATGTTCTGCAATATTCCACAATAGTTTCACTATTGCATTATCTTGCAGTGGTTGTCTACAGGTGCTGGAGCTACAATGAATATGAGATTGTGTTCCTTACAGAAAAAAAAACAAAACAAAAACAGCTTGATCTCAAAACCCTGAAGAATCATCTTGTTCCTCAGATAAGGTCAGATCAAGTAATTGTGAAAAATAAGCTAAAAACAGTTGCCCCCACAAACTTTTTCTCCCCAGAAATAATGCTGAAATCTGGAACTCATGTCGGAAGTCGTGTATGAAGAGACAGCCACGATGATTGCCGCAGGGGATTTGCAGTCGTTTGTCCCTTTTGGCCGCGAGCACTGCAGGAACCACCCGAATGCCTTCAACCTGCAGCTTAGGGAGCTCCAGCCAGCCTCTGAGCTCTGGTCCTCCGACGGTGCTGCCGGGCTGGTGGGGTCCCTGCAGGAAGTCAGTCTGCAGGACAGAGAGAGGGTGAGACAGCACAGCTTTTGCACGTAACTTTTCTTTGAAAAATATATTTCATCTGAAACATGCAGTGGCTTCTTTCCATCATCAGGAATCTTGGCAGCTCAGGAAAGGTTGCACAGGAGTCAAAGAGGATGAGGCTGAGTTTGAGGAAGAACTTTACACTGCGGGAAACATGGCTGTTTGGAGCCAAGGGAGTCGTACACAAGCCTCCAGTGTGTACAAGGCCTTCACTGTGGACGGCCCAGTGCAGCAGGTGGGTTATAGGAAAAACAAGATTCCTGTTTTTGATGTTTTTCAGGAAAGTGTAAAAGTGTTTTAGCTTCACCATCATGTTCTGCAAAATATTGATGCTAATTATGTTTTTCATTGTTTGTTTTCATCAAAACTGGTCTCAAATATCTTTTTTTAAACATAGTAGAACATGATGATTTCTCTGTACTTGCTGACTGTCTTCTACTTCATGCAGGCTTTATGGTGCAACTTTGCTGTTCCTCAGAACAACAATGACGGTACAGTAAAATTAAGCTTTTACTAAAAGGCTAACCTGTTGCAATAAATCAATTAATTGTAGAAAAAATTTAAAAGAACTTGATAATTTCCAATTGCATGATTGTTTTTCTCATGTCGCTCTCTCTTTATTTATTGATCTTAGACAGGGTATACTTATGCCATTATCTGGTTAACAATAATCTCAAAGTGACCATATTATTGTTTATTGCAATAATTTCTGGGACAATTTATTCTTCAGCAAAATGTGTTATCTTGACAGGCCTATGCTAAACTTTCTGTGATTTTTCCTTTACTTTTGTTCTCGGTCTATTTATGCTGAAAGAATTTGATTATTTTCTTTTTCAGCCGAAGAAGTGGAGCAAACGGTGTGTATTGTCCAGAGTAGCTGCATTAACGTACACACTGTGACGGGCAAAGATTTCATCTCACCGCTACCTTTCCAGGTGAGGGAGAAAATAAACAGACACAACTTGATGCACTTCCTTGTGCTAGATTCTTAGTTTTACCACTAAATTAATCTATAATATTCTCCAAGACTGTGCTAAAAAGTAATAATTGGAAAAAGAGATTTATCAGTGGAAATTAGCCAAGTGAATGTGAATGTAAAGTTCATGAATGTTTGCCTGATTTTATGTTTACATAATTTTTCTATAAGCTTGTCAGTGAACGGCTTTGTTTCTCATCCGTCTCATATTGTCTGTTTTAGGTTTCAAACGTTTGGGCGACCAAGTTTGGACTTTTGCTGGAAAGGAAAAACGCAGCGAATGACACACAGCCGAATCCTCCTGGGTAAGATGATAAAATCCATCAACACTTGGACATACAAGCTCAAGGCAGATGTCTAAACCTGAACTAGTGCTTCCTCATTAAATTCCTGTGTATTTTCTTTACAGAGAACCTCTTCCAACAGTGTTCAGCATGCTGCATCCTTTAGATGAAATTGCACCCATTGTGTACAAACCTTCAGGTACAGCACAGATTTGTTTGTTGGGCTCTTTCCACCTGTCTGAGTGTTTATTGACCAGACTGATATTGGGCTTCTTCTTATGCCTTTGCAGGTCTGTTTGAAGGCTCCCGGGTGCAGTATGTGTCTGACTCCAACATGAAGATGGTGTTCACCTGCTGCCAGCCCTCTATAGTTGTATCATATGATACCATACAAGGAACGCACACAGTGTGGGCCCTGCGGAAAGTCACACATGATGTGAGTGACCTCACATTCAGGCTAAAAATTAAGAAAAGAAAAAAATCCTGAACAAAAATGTGTGCTTTGTCTGACCCCTGACCTCTTTCTCAGGAGCGTTCCACGGTCCTGCGGTGTCCGACAGAACCAGCTGGGACGCCGTTGGGTTTGATGACTTCAGGTTTTCTAGCATCTCATTTACGTAACGCCTCCCATCTTGACTCACCTGGAGGTAGTGGAGGAAGTGGAGGGCAGGGTTCTGCAGCGGGAATAAGGTAATGGATAAAAAGAGAAATTCCTGCTTTCCTTCATTTTATTTTATTTTTAAGAAACTGGAATTTATGCTTCAGTCTTGCAGAACTTATCTCCTGCTGGTTCACTTCTAAAATCTGTTGTTATATATTGTGGACGGGCCTGTCCAATCATTTCAAAACGTCAGACTATTTGTTGCTTAGACATTGGTTATGCTGTTATTTGCTAAATGGCATTTTAGCTGTTAGTCAAATGGGATCTAAAACGTAATCAATGCTTTTGAACTCGGATAAAAAAAAATAGTTCTTTCACAGTTAGAAGTTAAACACTTTGTGCTGCGTTTGGCTTCATAATTCACCATCAAACAGGGTTTTGGTAAGAAATGTAAGAATTTTTAAGGCTCCTTTAAAATGTATTAAATTCAACACTTAAGTTATTATATAATAATTACTTAAGAGAATAACTTGCCTTTTTGCTCATATTTAGGTTAGCTAAACATTTTACCTATATCTTTGAATCCAGTTCTTTTTACACAAAAAGTTTGTCTATTGCTAGTCATAAATAGCATTTTAGTGAAAATGATAGTTACCCAGTTTTTCAAAGATATTTGTTTAAGAGACAGTTTCATGTCTGGCCAGGTAGGTTTATTACTGCTCGTCATAACAAGCTTTGCAGTTTTACTTGGAGTGGTAATACTGAAATTCCTCAAAGTTTGCTCAAAACTATAAATAAAAACTCTAAGAAGTAGTTGTCCCACCCTGTCTTTTGTCTTCTTCCTTCAGTTCTGCGTTCAGCTCTCCTCTGCACTACAGTGCTCTGCACAGTCACCCGAGCAGGATCATGACCTCCTCACCGGGAGTTCACTCTCGAGTTCATTCTCCAAGTATATCCAACATGGCCGCCTTAAGGTGGGAATGAGTGTAAGCCACAGCTTTATCACTCCACTTTGGGACATGAAAAGGGTAAAATGTCTCTGCTCTCTCTCTCGCTCTTTTCCTGCGTCCATCCTAGTCGCGCCCACTCTCCTGGCATGGCTGCTCCGTCCTTTTCTGGCGCGTCTCGTTTCAACACGTCCTTCCACAGCCCGTCCCCCAGGGGGCACCACGGCTTGTTGCCGTCTCCTAACGGCACCGCCAACGAGAGCGTGGTGATGCCGGAGATGGAGCCGATCATACCGGACCTCTGCGTGGAGCAGCTGTGGAGTGAGGCGGTCTCCGCTGGCTGTCACAGGTATTAAACCACGGAGAGCCGTGTTGGACACAGACCCAGAGACATCCTGGGATTCAGATATTACACAGATTACTACTAGATTAGTTCTGTGTCAAAATAAATTTATCTTTAAATTCCAGTTGAATGCTTTTAAAAAAATATTCTGTCATGTTAAGCTACTCTGGTTTGTCATCTTAGAAACTGGGGTTGCTCTACTGTGTGACAAAAAGATACCCCAATAAAAATAAAAACAATATATTTTACTAATGAAATTGTCAATGTCTGTGTTATAATATTCTAATGATTTTATTCATTTTCATATTTTATGTTTGAATATTATTTTCTGTGGATCACTTAAGCAAAATGTTAGTTTTTCTGGGAATAGTGAATATGACAAAGTTGTACAAAACACCTAAAAACTATTTATTACACATTCTGTCATGCTGTTTCAGTTTTGTATCCCTCAGTGTTTTACTAGTGCTGATTTCTTGCATTTTTCAGGGAGATGAGCAGCCAAGCTTCTAAAGTGTTTCTGACTTCTGACCTGTGTGAGAACCATTATCTCTGCTTCCTGGTGGAATCACATCAACACCTGAGGTAAGCAAATATTCACTACTTCTGCAATTTTTGGCTTTTATTTATCAATGGCTTTTATTTTGCCATTGATGATTATTGCATAAGAAGCGACAAAAACATTTTTGTTTTTCCAACTTGGAATGAATCCATGTCCTTTACAGCTGCTCCCTTGTTTTCTTTCTGTACAATCTGACACCACATTGGCTCCCACATCAAGTTTAATTAGCAAGCCTTAAACTTGAAGTTTATACCATTTATACTCTTCAGAATTATTGATGCAGCTTATAGATCTAGTTACGTCACTCTTAGTGAGTTTTTTTATTTAACCTTTATTTAACTCTTATAAAAAAAAACAAAAAAAAAAACATTGAATTTAAGATCCTCTTTTTCAAAAGAGTTTTGGCCAAGAGGCAGCAAAAAATACAACACAGAAAAATAAACAATTAAATGAAAATGCTGGAATAGCAGGAAGTGAAAAGTACTTTTATGTAAGGAAAAAAAAGTTCTGGTATCAAATAAGCTTTCTCTGTGTAGTACTATATACTAGTGTGGTGTTTACATGTCAGACACGACCAGCCTTTGACATGGGCCATATAGGCGGTTGCCAAGAGCAACAGCTGCTGCTGCGACAACTCCAAACCCCACACACACACACACAAAAATAAAGTAATGGGGAATTAAACGATTGCATAAATGTGCATTTGTTGAACATCTTTGCTGCAATGATTAATAATTTATCATTATGGCAGCAATATATTTTGTAATTCTTATTTTATTTTTTATTTAATTTTTTAAAATGGTGCAGAAAATGCTTTGATTAAATAATTCAGAAACTAAACTGAGACTCTCTCTTTCTCTCTCTCAAAAAACAACAACAAGAAAACAGCTGATGTAGCAGGATGCAACCCCTAAAACTTTCTTGATCTTGATATGGAAGTAATTTATAACATTTTTTAGGTGGATTGACTATCATTATCTGGAATCTGTGTTTGCAGTGAACCAAAAGCACAAAAACAAACACTGGTATATTGTACATCACTTTTTTTGTCCGTATATTTGGCTTTGAGTCTGTACTTACATTTCTAATTTGCCAAACCCTGTTGTATTTTTATTAATTTTAGTTTGAATTTCAAGAGTTTCTCTATCCAGTAAAGATCTGATCATGTCTTTATTTAAAGCTCTACAACGAAGAAGGCGCAATAACAGTGTAGTTGACGGATGCTGTCTGAATCCTACCAAACAATTGGGTCAACATTAAAGAGCCATTAGAGCAATGAGAATTGATTATCTCTACAAAGCAAATTTAATCTAGAATGTTTTTCTGTGCTTTTCCTTCTTCCTTTTCCCTTCCCTATCATATTAAACGGTGAAATGTGCACTTACAAATGGCCGTGCTTTTGTTCCTACAGATGCGTGAAGTTTATAGAGAGCAATGATGCCACTCAGCTCATCTTCCCCTCCGTCACAACCATTCCTGCAAAAGATGCTGCTCCTCTGCAGGTATTCATGGCATCCCAGTACAACCAGTTCCAAAACATTTTCCTATCAGAAAGGGAAGCGGCGTGTTCTAATCCCTAAATAAATTTACTTCTTTTGTCCCCTTTTTAATGTAAAGATGGAAGTTAATTGGTTATATGAAAAAAGAAATAAATTATATTGATTTCATCATTTTGGTGTCTTATTAATTTCCATTTTTATGTTTAAAAAAAACATAAAAAATGTTTATAGGTCCATTTTATCTAGACTTTGATCCATGTGTATATTTTTTGAGTTTAGTATAAAACCCATTTAATTTTAGATAATTTTATTACAATTTAAATATTTGTATACTGAAATATCTTATTTAACTATTAATTCATTTTCTCTGCTTTCTGCCCTAAAATGTGTCTAAAATATTCTGAACTTTGGAGCACTGTGGAGGGAAAAAAACACAAATGGAAAGTTTTTAGTTCTGCTTTGTTTTTTGAAAAGTCTCATTTGTATGATGTTTTTGCTCTCCAGAATATAGATACCATGTTGGTTCTGGAGGCTTGTGGCAGTCTAGTTATTTACACAGGAATCACAAGGGTAAGGACAACATGGGGACAGGTTGATAACTGCATTAACACTCAGCTGCCTCACATACCGTTAGTGTTAACTTATTCAATAGAGTATTTTAGTGATGCAGTCCTGAATCGGCTTCCTTTATGCTCCTGCAGGTCAGTAAGGTGCATCTCCCCAGTCCGTTGTCTCACTCCATCAGCCTGACCAATCAACTCCCTTATCTCAGCACACCGGTGGAGACAGTCAGTACACCTGCTAATGCAGGCAGCAGGCACATCCACAGGCTTAATGAGGTAAAAGAATGTGGCGTTAATGCACTCCACTTGACGCACTGACGATGTATTATTCAGACTAGAAGTAGGAAACGGTTGCGTTTATTCCACAAAGTTATGTGTTGAGTTGTCTTTTTAACTTGAATATTCATACTATGTACATATTTTAAATTGTCAAATTTGACAGAAGTACTCTACAGTTAATGTTTTTACATTTATTGCAAATTTTCCTGTCCATGTTTGAATACCGTAAATTCCAGACTGTAAGTCGCTACTTTTCTCACGTGCTTTGAACGCTGCAGCAACTATGTATTTTCTGAGGCTGTTTAATTCAAATGCTAAAGAATGCGACTTTAGTAGTTTTAGGTTGATGAAGCTGGTAATCAAGGAGTTTTCCTGGTAGGCTGCTGTATTAATTTTACTTTTTCATGTTGTCATGTTACAGATACTATTCAGGAAAGAGTATGTATTGTATGTACTTGTTGTTAGTGGTATGTATTTCATTAAATTAAAAAAAAAAAAAATCTCTGTGTAAGTATCTCATGTTACAATGTGGACATCTTGCAGCTTGTAGATAGGTATATGTATGTATGTTTTTTTTTTTTTTTCTTAAAACTTACGGGTGCAGCTTAATAGTTCGGAAATTGCGGTATTTTAGTATTTCAGGCATATTTTTTCTTGTCTTGTCATCTTACCTGATTTAAAAAAAAAATTAATTAGTGCATTGTTTCATTCCTTGTTTAAGGATGCAATGCCCTCTCCAGTGTCGGAGCTGAAGAGTCTAAACATTAAACAGCAGGAAGCTTCTTTCTTTGAAGACTTCTCGTTTCAACAAGCCACACCTTTCATCCTCTCTTTGCGGGACCCTGTGTGCAACCGGGTCACTCTGGTAGGTTGATTTTTTTTATTTGTTTTTTATTTTTTATTTTTTTGAAACAGTTCAGACATTTTACCGCTCTGTTCATACATTTCCAATGCTAACGCCACACATTTATCCCTTTCCTCGGTAAAGTACTTAATATCAAATCATAACTAAATCCTTATCACCTTTTTACAGCATGAAATTGAATTTATTTGAAAATAATTTTTAGCACATTGAAATTAAATAAAAAAATCTTAAGTTCATTACATTTTTTCATGGATTGTCTATATATATATATATATATATATATATATATATATATATAAAAATTAAAAATCAGTTCCATAAATGATGTTAAGCAGGGAACTGCTTCTAAATTACAATCTACATAGTAAAGAGAGGAATGGAAACTTTCCCCAAAGAACCTTCAGCTGGAGCTCCAGTTCTGGTCCAACGCTGCAGAAGTTTCTGGCTTCAAGTAAATCTGTTGTTTCTGTTTTCCAAAAACACTTATTTTCACCAAGTGTATGCGTTCCACTTCTAGACAATCATTCATTTCACAAATCAATTTATATTTCTATTTACCTCAGGTTTTTTTTTTTGTGCTGAGGGATTCCATCTCCTGATAGAAACCAGTTGGCCTTTGCACAGAGTATCTTTTTCATAATGCAACAGAAAAAGCAAAGGTAGAGATAATCTAATAGAGGCTGGACAAATTCAATTTACCTGCTTTAGTTGGAGTTTACAGTTGTATAGATTGGAGGATTGCACTGCTGAAAGTGTCTTATTAAACACCTCATCTGTTTCCCCAACATCTGTGTGGAATTGGAGTTGTAATGTGAATTTTTGAGCTATTTGTCTTTATTTCTAGGAGCTAAGCAGTGGCGTGATGCTGAGGATCTGTATCCCAGAGATAGCTACCTCTGAGCTGGGTAAGACACTCTTGATTTAGCACAGGCAACAAAAACAAGGTGGTTGTTGTCTAATTAAGCAATGTGTTAATAAATTATTTACTTTCTTTCTTTTTACTCGCCCCATTGCTGCCCAGACAAATGGAGACAGAAATGACTGAGTCAGAGCAGTCAAGCGCTTCAGAATTAGGTTTGCGAGCTGCTCTATGCTTCACAGTGACGTAAAATCTTTTATACTGGAGGATGCCATTACAAAGCAGACCCACACACACACACACGCACACACACGCGCACACACACACACACACACACACACACACACACACACACTGACGCTTCTTAATGGTTATAATTAATCCGCCACGTCAATGTTCTCTGCAGCTTGGGGAGAAAAAATTAAAATAAAAAAAATCACATGGACATCTCCAACCTAACTTGTTCTCATAATTTTTTTTTGATTATTTATTTTTAAAAATAATAAAGACATCAGAAATATTTCATCGAGAAAGATTAAGTTTTCTTCTCTCACCTCCATTATTATATTACATCCAAAACGCTGATAGAGGTACTGAAATGTGTTGGTGTTTATCAAGACGGTGAAGTAGGAGTTACATTTTCATGACGTGTTCATTTTGTATGTTCCAATTAGGAGAAATACTCTTTTTGTAGGTAATAAAGCAACATTAATTAGAATACTGAAAAAAGTAATAATTTTAAGTTAATACAACATCTTTTAGTTTTTGATTTAATTATTTTTTTTGTTTTGTGGCGGGTATCCAGTTAAGTTCAAACTGGAGGAAAAAAAATCTCTTAATTTATAATGAATATAGAAGTACTCTAATCCTGCGTTGTGCACAGCCTAATAGCTCAGAGTCGGCTCGCTAGTGGGGTTGTTTACCAGTCTGTCCCTAACATGACTTGTGTGTACAGTTAAACACCTAATTATACTTTTTGATGTTAATTATCGCATGAAACAATTTATTCTTTGGACCCCAACACCTTTGGGAATTATCTACTTTTAGGTCATCTAATTTGTAGAGTTGGAAATAAAGCATGAGAATGAATTGCTTCTCTGCGATCATTTATCTATTGGATTTTTCTTTTACGTCTATTTGATGTAGCAGGATTTTTTCTCTCAGGAAAAGCTAATGCTTGAATGCTGTTCTGTTTTGGAGTTTTTGAGCAGTTGCTTTCTAAAATAAAAAGCATCTTTGTCATAATTGACAGCTGAGGATGGAGGACCAAGATGAAATCTGCTGCTGTGTAATAAGAGGCTCTGTCATTCTGACCTTTCTGCTTTGCTTTAATGATGTCTGTTTCTTTTCTCTGCTTTTGAAAATGACCTGCAAAGAAAGAGCAATCAGATTTTTTTTTATTGTTTTTGTCATTTCATAAGTTATTTGATAATTCTGTATGGTATAATACGATTCATAAGGCACAATTGGTTACAACCTTTACGAGACATTTACATGAATAATTTTGCTTTTATCCTGAGGGAGGTGATAAATCAGGGAAATTGACAGTTTTACTTGGTAATACAGCTTCGACCTAAAAGTATTAATCCCTGCCATATCTTAATGTCTAAGAAATAAGGTAATGTAGCTCTAATGCATTATCTGACCAGTTAAACTGGGGATTAGCTTTGTCATCTTCCACTATCTAAATCTTATCTGTCCTGTGGGAGCTCTGGTTTTTACTGTAAACCAAAATGGTAATTTATTTCTGTTTTCAGCTATAATTAATTCCCACTGTGTCAGCTGTGTTTGAAGACGACTTTATCTCCCTTTTGTTTCTTGCCTGTTCCTCGTTCCTGCACTGTTTCCTATTATTTAGTAATCGATCGATCGAACGGACGAGGCGTTCTTCTAATGAAATGGCATTTATCCACTTCCTTTTCGACCTTTCTGACTTCGGACGACCAATTAAGACAGCCTAGTGATGCTGATTAGGAATCTGATTGGTCAGACACAGCAACATCAATTAATGTGCTACTGTTTATTTTATTTTTTTTCTTCTCCCTTTTCTTATTTGGCATTTGTTAAAAAGCATCAGCCACATATTGTCATGATAAAATGGATATCACACAAGGAAAGAGCTCTTGCTTTAAATAAATGAAGCTAGGATTATTATTATAATTGTTATGTTCAAGGTAATGATCAGAGGAGGATAAATGCATTCAATTTAAATTTTTTTTTGTAAAATATCTTTATAAAAACTGTAGTTTTAATAAATCCAGTCACCTGGTTGGCCTCTTGCATGACTCAACCTGAAGTTCTGTGGGGTTTAGGATGCAATTCAATTGAAACTCTAGAAAAAAATGTTTTTTCATTTTGTTTTGTTGCAGTGAGGAAGTGCCTTCAAGCAATTCGGTTCATCCTGCCCAAAGACGTTGCCATGAAGGTTTGTTAAAGTGGGGATGTTGAAACCCAGATTTGATGGAGTTGAGAGTGCACAGCTAAATAAATCTGAAACATTAATATTCACATTAAACTTTTTCATTATTGTTTTAATTAAGTCATGACTGACAGATTCTTCCTATGCTGATAGAACTATTACCACAACCTTACCAAATGTTTCCTTAAACTTTTTTTCCCCATTTAAACTTTATTATTATGATTTTTAGTTTTTACCATGTAGAAACTACCTCTACTTTAGTAAATAATGACGTGAATATATTTAATTAGGTTACATCTACATTAAAACTTGCCACAGATTATAGATTACTTATTTCTCTGCAGAACAAAAATATTATCTCTGTTCAACTTCATATCGAACCTTTAAAAGTACAGATCTTGGTACGATAATTAGGTCATGAGAGAAATTAGATTTTTCTCATAAAATATGCAGGTTCTGGTGAAGTGGTACAACATCTACAACGCCCCCGGCGGTCCCAGCACTCATGCAGAGTGGAGCCAATTCGTCACCTGTTTCATGACGCTGATGGGCTACAACACAGAGCGCCTGGCCTGGACTCGACACGTGAGTCAGCTGTTTCTGATTCTTCTCTTCCAATTTTCAGTGAGGTTCGGTGTATCTTCAAAAAACACTGATGGTTACACCTTCATAATCAGATCCGACTGTTGAGAAAGTTCTCAGCTGACTAAAATATGTAACGTCTTCATTTAAAAAACTTTTCTTTTTTTTTTTCATCAAACAAAAATATTCCTTCAGTTGATCATTTTCTTGTTTTCGTTTTTCTTTTTTCCTTCTTAAGCTGCAGTTTGAAGTCCCACTCTCTCCAGTTATTGCTGCCAAGAAGGCTCGTCCTTCTGACGGAGGCTCTGATGAGGTATGCAAGATGCATAATGTGAACAACGATAACAAATATATGTATCTGTGGAGGGGAAAAAAACAACTATTTATCAGGAGTCCTGTTTGTTATTATTGAGAAACATAACCAAGATGTATTTTTGAGAACATTCATAGAAGATCTACTCAGATTTGCTGGCCATTCTATTTGCATTTCTGCCATTTAAGAAGTCCATTCAAATATATTAAATCCTTTCAACCAAAAGCGAGCCTCATCCAGTTTTTAAACTTTTGCTCACAGAGAGAATTGGTGCAGTTTATATGAAGTTGCAGAGAATATAATTGGTCCTCTGCTCTACATTCACACACAATTTTGCTTGCGTGTGAATAAAGACCTCCAGAGTGGACGTTCACTCTGTCCTTCCTTCAAGTGCCTGACCTGCACTTTAATTATATAAAGGAAAGATGAAACAAATCGCTCCTCTGCGAGTTGGCCTTCGAGGGTTTTCTTAAAATGTGTCTCATTAAAGGGGATTTCTTAGCTAATCCGTGTTTGTGTGTTTTTCTCATTAAAGCAAACACGTCTGGAAAATGTCAATCAGCTGCAGGCTCAGTGTGCTGCTTTATTTTTGACCCGAGGAAAGATGTGTCAGATTTTACTTAAGCTACTGTGTGGTTAATTTTAGTTGAGAATAACCCCTGCTGTAACCTGCACATAATGATATACAGTGCCTCCAGAAAGTATTCACACCCCTTCACCCTTTCAACAGAATTGGGTTACTTGGTTTAAAGCCATTTTGAAAATTGTTGAAAAACAAAACCAATAATAACTGGCCCACAACAGCAATGCGAGAACATGTTTTCATACCACTTAGTTCAGATTTTTCTCTTTATTTTCAGGCCATTTTGTAGGAAAGTACAAATCTGCGGAAGGAGACTCTTAAATTTGACATCACTGTCTTAAAAAGCACTGATGTCTCTATTACTTAGAAATTAAACCTGGATCTCAAAGCCTAACCAAGCTGAATCCCAGTACAAGATCAAAACAAACATTTCTGTAAAATATTTACCTGAGATGTAAATTTTTTTTTTGTTTGAACCCAAGTAAAGGAGAGAAATATACAATTTTCTTTGTTTGTTTTGCTGATGATAGAGCCAAACAACGCGTAAATGTCAGTGATTTTGGATTTCCGACTAGAAGGCCCTCAGTTTGGGTGTGATGCAAGAAACCACGTTTCCCTCCAGCATGGATGGTCATACAGATTTTGAACAAACCTTTAAAATGTTGCAAAAAACATTTTTGTGCCTCTGGTAAGGCACAGACCCACTGGTGGATGGGAAAGATTGCTACGTCAGAACTTAATCGGCTAATGTGTTTCCATCTACCCCTTTAGTGCATCAACTCTTTTTCAGAAGAGCCAAAGACCACTTCAAGCGAGCGAAAAAAACATTTTGAATTTTTCTGTTTCCTACAACCTTTTCTAATGAGACACTTCAAAATGTGCTTAAAGAAACATTGATAGAAATATGGCTAGTGCCAGCTCAGAGACAACTTTAGTATCTCTGAAAAGACCTGAGATAATATCTGTTAATGTTGTCCGTTGAACTTCACTGAACATGTTCAAGTTGAGTGAAAACAGGTTTTCTTTCCATCATTAAGCTCTGCTCTGATTGTTTCAGGATATGTCTGAAGTTGGAAAAAGTGTGTTTGAGTGTATTTAAGGCATTTTATAACGGAAGGTACATCTAACCCATACAGGCATAGCTTGTTAGTGAAACTATGTAGTTCACTAAGAGGTGCTGCTGGTTAAAACATGTGGCTCATTGGCATTATTTCTGGATTATGCTGTAAATCTGACTTTAGCACTTTATTTATTTATTTATTTATTTATTTTATTTTTTACCCCTCTAGAATTGAAGGAACTCACTAAGTGTCATTATAATGTTATCACTTTTAGCATTTGAATCTAGTTGTGGTTATGGTTGCAATAATCCAACTTCAGACTGGCATTGATCTATAATCCTGGTTTTGTAGGACTGGGACTACCTGTTGGCATCTCACTATCAGCGTCAGATAAATTCTCAGCCCGTCTGTGGATCAGTGGACCCCAACAATGTTCCTGCCGCAGAAAAAGAGGACCCGTTTTCTGTACGTAACCCAGTCTGCTTTATTCCATATTGAACCCATGCTTTTTAGATTTTACAACATATAAAGATCAATGAAAGTAAAAGATTTTTCTGCCTCTTCAAAGAGGTAGTGCTTGTTATTCTCCACATCCATTTTTGTTGCCTCTCTTGTTCTTTCTGCATCTTTGTATACATCATGTGCGTCTGACTTGAAGAGCTTTGTAAGTTACTAATATTGATTTTGCAGAAAGGAGGGAATTGGAGTGTATATTTTAAATGGCAGACGGATGTAAATGTTGTTTTGAGTTGCTGGAAAACGTTTAAACGCAATACTTTCTCATTTCTTTAAAGTTTATTTATGTGGTGCCAACTCACAACTAATGTGTCTTGTGGTGTATACAACACAGGTTTAATTCATATTCAGTTATATAGAACAATATGTTCCCCAAATGTGCTTCAAATCATTTCAATTCCAGATTCGGTTCAGATTTTTTTTTAATGGCTGTTTTCAACCTTTTTTTTTTTTTTTTTTCTTCCTTTCCAACACCAGGCGGATTCTCCCTCCAGCTCATCTTTGAAACTTGAGAGTTCGGCTCCTCTGTTCCCTCACATTCCCGCCCTTTTCGGTGTCCTCCATCTGCTCTACCAGGAGCTGCAGCTGGACGAGCTGCACAGGGCAAGAGCTTCATCACTGGTGTGTCTGCTGCAGCAGTTGGCCAGGTAGCCGCCATTTTATTTATTTTCCATTTTTAAGTTCTGTTAGTCATTAAGCTGCCTTTCTATAATAAAACAATGTTGGCAGACAGACACGAGGCGCGTACAATTATCACTACAAACAGCCTGTTGAACATTCTCATAAACTACATTGAACTTTCGCACACAGAAGGAAATGGGGAATGCAACTCATTGTTTTCAGTGAAACTTTGTGTGTAATCCAAGGCCCTTCAGTGGTTTGTGTGTTGGGAAATAAACTTTAACAGATTGTCAAGTGACTGCTGTTATTGGTGACCATGACAATAAAAGAATAAGAGGAGTGGGAGAGTGAAGAGCTCTTTAGAGTAATTGTTCTACATTGTTAGTATGTGGGTTGTATTTAAGTATGCTGACATTTTTTATGCTTTCTGTTCTTTATTAACAGGCAAAGCAAATGATAACTCTGATTGCTTTGTCATAATTTTAAAAATAGTTTATCCTCTTTGTTTGAGTTGAATTGTTTTGCCATCTGTCGTTTTTTAATATTGTTGCATTCACAGTAATTTCATCAGTTTGTGTCCCATCTTCAGCCTCACTTTCCTCTGGAAATGCAACATTTCATTAAGGCAGTTTGATAAATTAACGAGGAGACGGGCTATTGTAAAACAGAAATGTTTTTATTAGTTTGTAAACACTTTGAGTCCATAGATAGATTCTGCCATAAAGATTGTTTTCTTGATACAAATTCTGCCAGTCAAGGAAGGAAGTTTCAGTATTCAGATGAACTTTTCACAGCCCAGGACAAATTTACTCAGAGGGCTTCTAGTTTTATTTTGAAACTAATATATTCAGAATCATGTTGTGAATCATGCGTTTGGCCCAAATTGTCTAAATATCCATTAGCGGTAAGTTTGGGAGAGGGGCAGATTGTTCTGCTATAATAAACTTTGAGTGGAAATACCCCCAGTTTCATGGTGGTAACTCAAAAAAATGCAAGAACTATGTCACGTGATTGCTTTTGTTTAAAACACAAAAGTAGCAACTATTATCACTGTTAATAAAATAATCTAACATTAATTTTTTATGGGTGTAATACAACTATCTATAATGTTTTTATTTTATTTTAAATGCAGACCAATTAAAAATGCTATACACCTGCAAAATTTAGTTACACTTTTCAAGTTCTTTTGGTCAGAATATTGAAGTTGAAGGGTAGAGTAGGTTTTCACTTTAAACTGTTGTCATGTTGAATCTGGGATGGAGGGATAAGGAGGACAATTTTATTTTTTAGTCTAATTAGGGCTTTACCTATCTAAATATAGGGTGTCGCACCCTATATTTGTATTCTTGTATCTTTGTATTCTTCACAAAAATGTGAAGAATACATTTTTAAATGTTCCTTAAAAAAAGACTGTTGCCTGCCATTGAGCTCTTGGTTTGCAGGTCAATAGCAGTGGTTCATGGTTCTTAATTACTTTTGCTCCATCTTGCGGCAATTGCAGCCCTAAACTAGTTAAATGTCACAGAAGCTATTTGAGAATGTCGGGATATTTCTAGAATAGCTCTAATGACTTTTCAGTTTATTGCCTTGGTGTGCAGCAGCAGACACTAGTAAAAAAAAACTACCGCAAGGTAGACATGATCTTCTAAGCTATGAATTATTAATAATGGAAATGGTCCTTTGCTTTAATCAAAGGGAAATGACAGAATCCAAGCTGCCCAGCTTTTACTCTTTGTTTTTGCTCATTTAATGTTTCAGATCATTAAACAAAGGTAATTTGAGTAAATACAAACATTTTAGGGG
This sequence comes from Poecilia formosa, assembly GCF_000485575.1. Classification (NCBI taxonomy): domain Eukaryota; kingdom Metazoa; phylum Chordata; class Actinopteri; order Cyprinodontiformes; family Poeciliidae; genus Poecilia; species Poecilia formosa. The sequence continues at coordinate 1,602,626 of NW_006799979.1, read as the reverse complement.
AAACAAGCTGCCCAAACCAAATTAGCACAACATAAATATATTTCAATTTTCTACCCACACCTGACCTAAAATCTGTCTGACAACATGAAGAAGGCTAAAATGTCTGAAAGCGACACATCGAGCCTGAAGAAATTCAAGATCAGCTGAGAAACAAAGTCATAGTTTTGGTCTGCAAAAGGTCAAAAAGGCATTTTTAAGGCTTTGTTTTTCCAGTCAACCACTGCTTTCCTACACAAATCCCATTTGATTCTCATCTTTCTTCACTACTCTATCTGGGCTCTCTCCCATTGACTTTGATTTCCCAAGTTGAATTTTGACCTGGCCAATCAGTGAACAGAAGGAAAAGTTGTGAACGACGATGTTTATTTTCTGCGCTGTTATAAAATAGAAGTCTGCCTGTAGTTTTTAGTAATGACAGTGGAGGAAGTAAATATTCGTTTGTCAATAGCCGAGAGTCCAGGTCTGGTTTTCACCAGGCTGACATTGTAAGCACAATTATCTAAAAATGGACAAAACTGCAAACAGTGGTCAACAATGCATGTAGGGGTTTGCAAAAAAGAAATCCAGAACGTTATCTAAGATACTAACGCTGAGCAAAAAAAGGAAAAGGAGACTGAATGGCAGATATCAGGGGGGCAAATACTTTTCCTCTGCACTCTATTTATGTGATTCATCATTTGTTTGCAGAGACCTGCAGCTGGAGGAATATGTTGATCTGTACTGGAGAGACTACCCTTCATTAATTAGCTGCTTTACAGAGAGCTGCATCATAGACCAGGGTAAGAGACTGAATGGGTTCATGTGATATTCAGGCAGGAAATGCACAAGACATGTAATTGTAAAGCCAAAAAAAAAAAAAAAAAAGGTTCTGATGCTCATAAAAGCCTAGAGAGCTCTTTGTATTTGTCCAGGTAATTCCAGTATAAGCATATTATTTCAACTAAAGTTTAAATTTCATTACTTCTCTGGTAATTGTTGTTTACCAGCAGTGACTGAACTCTTTTCCTCTTCCCCGTTATTTTGACCTTTGACTGGCCCACTCTTTGTTATCAGCTGTGATTGGTCAGATGCACCGGCCGACCTTCCTCAGCTCTGATCCGCCATGTGTGTTCAATTGGCTCAGTAGCTGCTTGAGAGGGGAGGCGAGCCCCCCATTTCCGTACCTGCCTGGCATCTGTCAGAGGACCAAGCTGCTGGTTCTGGTATAACCACACTTCCTGTATTTGAATTTCTTTTAAGCCATTGTTACTTAGATTTCAGTTATTTACCTTGTTTTATTCTTAATATAAACATATAATGTTTTTAAGGTTTTAGAAACATTATATGTTTATATAATGTTAATGTTTGATTAAAAACATTAATCAAATGTTTTTGATTGATGCTTAACATTATGATGCTGTGGTAGCCATATTGATCCCTTACAGATGTTCTTAATAAAAACAAAAATAAATGCTGCATGTTTACTAACCATGCAAGTTTGATGCCAATTCTTATTATAACTGGGTAGGATGATGACCTGTCCACTTTCTGTTTTTTTTTTTCTTTCTGTAACTCCAGTACATACGCGAAGTGGAAACATTTTGTCAGAATATCCTAAATTCGTTTAATTTATTACAAAATTTCTAAAATAACACACAAACGTATTTTATTATCCGTTTCCTCTCAACCCTGAATATTGACATTTTGTAAACATGTTCAGTCATGTTGAAAAGAACTGACAAAACCAGCTAAATGTTTTTTTTTGTTGTTGTTGTAATATCAACAATGTCGTTGAAGTTTGTTTCACTTGAGTTATTCCCTTTTATGTAAAAATAACTTTTTTTGGGTCTCCTTTTTCTTTTTTTGACAGAGTTATGCTCTGTACATCATTGGAGATTATAATGCTACATCGACAAATGAATGGAAGTACCTCCTGAAGCTCTCAGCAGGTATGTTTCACTGTTGTTTATTTTTATACCAGATGTTGGGGGTTTTGGACCAAAGCAGCAGTGCACCAATCAGCCAGCCAGTGGTTAAAATAGCCGAGAACGGTAACTGTGTGGCCCAAAAAGGGAAGAAAAAAGAAAGGAAAGGAAAAGGGGCCGGAGTGGGTTGGTTTTTCTCATTACTTTTGTCTTGAGCTTAGACAAAGGAACAGAAGTTTTTTGATGCAAGAATGAAACAAAATTTACGCAAATGAGTTTCAATGTGCTGCAGTTCGGTTTTATAATTTCTCATGTCAGGATTGATGTGGATAATAGAACAGCCAGGCCTTTTTTCCATTAAAATTCTTAACTTTATTATAACAATGGTTAGTGTACCATAATGCAACTTGAGTTTTTGACCAAATTATTGATGATTTTGATTTTGAACTTGCTGACAGAGAACCTAAAGATAAACGCAAAGTAATTCAGAAACATACAAAGGTCCAGATTCTTGCAACAAGATTTTAAACTGGATCTATGATCATTTTCATTTTCATTATTTCTGTTTTTGCTTAATATATAAATAGTCTGTTACTTGCTCTACTGTTGTTGCAAGCTTGTGTTTTTGAATCCTGCTTGAAACTGTAAGTGTAACACCTGTGTGCAGTGGTGTTTATAAATCCAGATCTGCTTTTTTAAAGCTTTATGCATTCGTTAAATGGGTCATTTTAAGATGACTATTCATAAGGATAAAATAAAAAATGTGCTTTGATCCTGTATATAAACTCAGGAAGCAGCAGAGTGGAAGTTTTAAGGGACCAAGGTGACTTCTGGCTGTTCGTATTTCTTTATATAGAACCCGTTTAGTACAGGATGTTGCAGCACAGGGACCACTTCAATGGGAGAAGCTCTTAGTTGTTTTCCTGACAAAGGAAATCCCTCACTAAACCTTTTATAAAACATTTAATAAAATGATTTGTCTGTTTGAAGCTGTAACAGCGTCAAAGGTTTAGTTACTAGAGACTGTCCTCTTCGGCTGCATTATTCTGTGTTCACTAGCACAGAAACCACATTAGACACCAACAAAAATGCACAAATCTTTTGGTCATGATGAATTTTCAGAAAAAATGTCCCTGAAACTCAAAGTTCTGTGTATTTTTTAAATGGCCTGAAACAACACTTGGACAGCTTGTTTTCCTCGGTGTAATCATTTATCGACAAGCCACCCATATTAACTGTCAGCCCCACTGTGCTCTGCTTCAGAGTCAGATTATTACACAGTCTCCTGCTTTTCCTCCTTCTTTGTTGTCCTCTCATGTTAAAGCCCACTAGAGCTCCTTGGTGGCAGTTATTTGATCCACCATTTTTCTTCTGTCAACGAATTTAGCCTTGAGCCTGTGAGTGATGAGAAAACTTTAGTTTTTGTCCTTCCAGCATTAAGACTTAATTTTCAAGTAGAACAGATTCCTTGTCACCAAAAAGAAAAGCATGATTTACTCATCCTGTATTTAAAGAGACAATATTATGTAAAATATACTTTTGTAAGCCTTACATTATGTTATAATGCTATTCCCTCATCATAAACACACCTGGAGTGTTGCCTTGATTCTTTCATGAATGTTTGAGAAATCCTATAATCTCCCATGGCAACCGTTCACTTGTGGAAACGCCTGGGTGGACCTTTGAGACGCAGCTCCTCCTCTGAGCATCTGCCTCACAGTGACTCCCCCACTTGGCTCCTTCAGACTAGCCAGTAGCAATTGGCAAACATTTGTTGAGCCTTTTACATAAACTACTTCTCAGTTCAACGCTGGTAAAAACGTTGTTAAATGGTTGATGGGGGAGTGATTTTGTGATGACATCCTGAAGGCCGAGTTTCAGAAAGAGCAGGAGTTTTTAAAGAGACGGAGGCCCAATTTCAAGGTTTTAAATTAGAAAATAACATTTCTTTTAAATCATATTTGATTTACATGGCATTTTCATAATAACAACTGAAACCTGATTACTTGTGCATGGTCAATACATAACACTGGCACTTTCACTCTTAATCCAAGTGTGTTTCATGCCAAATTTTAGTAGCAGATTTAAAGAATTTCAGGAAAACTTTAGAATACCTTATGTTGTTATAATTCTAACTCATAAATAAGGCTTCATTTATGGAAGTTGAGATATTGCTTACATTTGGTTTAATGTCTGTGTCTTTATCATTCTAGGCCAGAGATCCCGTGCTAGTGAGCCAAACTCCAGAAGGTAAAATAAATTCAAAGATTTTGTACAACTATCTACAGACATGACATTTTTTTTGTGCGTTTAAAAACTCTGTCATCAAATCATGATTGAAATGATTGGTGATTTTTCTCACAAAGTACTTCTGTGTTTTGTTTTTCCAGGCAGAGCAGTGTGAAGGTCAGGGTTTCCAGTGAGAGTCTAGCTGAGCAGCTGGTGGTGTGGCTCACCTCACAGGGTACGAGCAGCGAATCATTTTCACAACATTACCTCACAACAATGGATGTTTTGACACTTGCAATGAAGCTAAAGTCAACAAATTGACTTTCACAGTCAAATCAGATATGTTATATAGATAAGAGAACAATTGTGGGGCAATGTAGCCAATCAAACTTTACTGGTAGAGACCTTTTCTTACAAGCGTGTAAATACAGGTGAATATACATAAAGCGCTAAAATAAGAACTATAGAGGAGGAATTGTGGGGAAAGTACAAATAAAAACATATGACGAAATAATTATATAAAAAAACAACAATAAACTATCCGATAAATAGTAAATTATGTTTGATTAAATAAAAATTAGCTAGTAATGCAGTAGAAAACATACATATTTAGCTTAATCTGACATTTATGATACCAGGTTTTATTGAGTTGAGAATTAATTTTAAAAATATACTAAAAACATTAAAGGGAGTTAACCTCAAGTTCTCATAATTTGGATTTGAACGCATTCAGTTCTGTTCCAGTCGCTCTGCTACTCATTCCTTTTTAGAGAAGGGAAATGGGAAAACAGCCTCAGTTTCATTGCTGTTATCCTGAACCCAAAGCAACAACTAACCCTGAGATCGAAAACATCAACTTCCTCTACTTTCTATGGCTGTCAGAAAACAAATACAAGCAGGCAGAGGAGAAAAAATGGCCTTTTTGGATAAAAGACTGCGCTCTGTCATGAACCTCCGTGAAGCGTTGTAAGCTTCTCCGCTATATGGAGATCTTGAGAAGACACATTCGCTCGAAAACATTCCCGCTGTCCAGCACCAGTGAAAAGGTGGCTGCAAATCTTTATTTTCAAACTTAAAAACCCAGTTTCTGTCGCAGCTGTTTCACAAGGCTCTCAACATGTGTTTTTAAAAGAGGGAATCATTTAAGGTTCCCAGTTATTTATAGAAGTTAAACTCCTCCAGTTCAGTTCCCTCTAAGGTGGTTACTGAGGTTATAGTTTGTAAAATATATTCTTAAATCAAACGGGGGTTTTTTTACTGCCTCTGGAGGACTCGTTGTCCGTGTTAAAAGTTGGGTGTAGGTTTCTCTCCCCCTGTGGGTCTGGACCAGTTACTAAAACTTCTGTTTTCTGCTCATTAACATCATTTTAACAGCAGTTGGTCCATGTTTTAAAATGCATAATCTGTCTTTATGGTTGCTTTTAAACTCTAAATAACCAAAATTATTCACCCCTGCCTTCCCACCGCTGCAGGCTTCACCCTGAAGGATTTGGAGTCGGTCCCGTTCGGGGTGGCTTTGCCCATCAGAGAGGCAATTTACCGATGTCGCGAGCAGCCGTCCTCTGATTGGCCAGAGGAAGTCTGTCTGCTGATTGGCCGACAGGACCTGACCAAGCAAGCTCACAAGATGACCCTGGCTAAAAGCAAAGCTGTAAGTAGAGATTTGTGAAATCAGGATGCAGCCATCTGTAGTAGAATCCAATTTTACTTTTATTCTGTCATTGGCTTACTTTATTACAGATAACTGCATTTTCTTTAAATCTTTAGGTTACTTTCGTAACCCCAGTTCTCTGAGTAGCGTGAGTGTCTCATAATGGGAACGCCCCTGGCGTAACCTCACCAGAAGCTCCTATTACATTACGCCAGCCAGGATTGGCTGGAGATAAGCCTGTCAGCGTCAGAGAGGGCAGGGAGCCCCCCACGCCCCCCCCATAAATAGGGCTGATGCTGAGCAAGGGTTCTTGGCCCAAGAGACAAACAACTGGTCACTTTTCCTGACCTATTTTGTTTTCTCTAAATAGATATCTAAAGCATGTACAGGCCAAAGGTTGTGCAGTTTCTCCTGCTCCAGTGAAGAAGAGGAGAGGGACAAAAAGCCACCAACTCAATTGGAGATTATGACCCCAACACCTCAGGCTCAAAAGCAGGGTTGGGGAGCAAAGTCACCTTAGTTTTGTCTGGAGAAAACCTCATACAAGATGGGTTAACAGACAAAGCATGGATTTCACCCTCACGCTTTGTAGAGACCAATGCCAACAGAAGTGCTGTTTTCAAGGTTACAATTTTTAATTCAACCCGATCTAGAGGCTCGAAGGGTGAGGCAGAGAGAGCATCCTGCACCAGGGGTAAATCCCACGATGGAGCCATGGGTCTTGAGACAGGGAGCTTGCTGCAAGCCCCCCGCATGAACCGGCACACTAAGGGATGGTGGCCTGCAGTCTTCCCCTCAAAACCCACATGGCAAGCTGAAATAGCAGCCAAGTACACCTTGACAGTAGAAAAAGCTTTTCTTTTATCAATCAGGTCCTGTAGAAAAGCTAAAAGCACGGCCACAGAACACTGAAAGGGGATTTCCTGAATTTCAGAGCACCATTTTTCAAAAACAGATCATTTGTTCTCATACAAAGATCTTGTTGCTGGAGCTCTAGCATTCTGGATTGTCTCAGTAACACTCTGTGGGAGACCTACAGATTGTAGATTGAACCACTCATGGGCCAAGCCCACAAAGCCAGCCTTTCTGGGTGGGGATGAAAAATTTGTCCTCGTGCCTGAGACAGTAGATCCCTGCATGCAAGCAGAGGCCACGGATCCTTCCACAGGAGCTGAGTTATCTCTGCTAACCAGTGTTTTGATGGCCAGTGGGGTGCAATGAGGATCATAGTCAGCCCTTCTGTTCGTACCCTGGCTAGCGTTGGTGAAATTAGAGCTATGGGGGGAAAGGCATAGAGCAGAACCCGAGGCCACCTGTGGGCCAGTGCGTCCACCCCCAGAGGTGCGTTCTGATCGTGCAGGGAGAAATACAGATGACACTGTTTGTTCTGCTGTGAGGCAAATAGGTCCACGGATGGTTGCCCGTACCTCTGCCAGACCAGCCTGGCCGCTTCCGGATGGAGTTTTCACTCTGCATACAGGGGACTCCCTCTGGAGAGGAGGTCCGCTCCTCAGTTCAGTACTCCTGGGACATGAGTACATCAGATGGGGCATCTGTCGTGTCAACTTTCCTGTTCTGCACTACTCCCATTGGAACGCCCTGTGTCAGCACACTGGGGTTCCACCAAGGGCGTAGTGCTGCCCTGCAGGCTGCAGAAACCCTCACTCTGTGAGAAACATGTGGATTCAGCTTCTGCTGAGAGGCCACCCAGCACTGGACTCCTTTCATAAGGAGTCGCCCAAGGGGGAACCACTGCTAATGCTGAGGCCATCAGGCCCAAGAGCCTTCTGCAGAGTCTGATGGACACCAGATTTCCTCTGTGAAACATGGACAAGCAGTCCAGCATCGTTTTCACTCTGTCCTCTGTTAGTCTCACTCTGGCCTGAACTGAGTCCAGGGAGAGACCTATGAAGGAAATGGATTGAGTGGGGAGTAGTACACTCTTCTCCATGTTTATTTCGAATCCCAGATCCATCATATGTTGCGTTAATGTAGCTGTGTGATCTGCAGCCTCCTGGCGGGAAGACGAAGCGATCAGCCAATCGTCTATGTACATCGCCACCCGGATGCCCCGCCTCCTGAGCGGGCCCACAGCCGCCTCGGTGCATTTCACAAACACTCTCGGGCTCAGTGAGAGACCGAAAGGGAGTACGAGAAAGATTTTCACTTCTAAGTGTTTTCAGTCTGTAGGATCAGGATTCTCCTTGGTCCCTCCTGCATCCTCAGAAGCAGACGAGGAGGAAGATGGCATGTTGGACATAATTCATGAGGTAACTGGATTGTTACCTGACTGGAATATTTTTGCTTCTTCTGGTTTGTCTAAAGATTATCTTGGACTGTTGGGATAAGGTGAAATCTTTTGTCTTTTCCTTTCTCTCCCTCAGGTTACAGGACTGATCTGGAGTCAAGATTTGAGGATCCAGGAAGTCAGAAGGCTCCTCCAGAGCTCAAGGCCGGTCCGGGTCAGTGTTGTGCAGCAGCCTGAAGTTTCAGACCACGAGTACATAGAGGAGAAAGAAAACAAGTAAGCACAATTTGCCTGTGTTAATATAATAATGTACTATCTAAAATAGATGCTTAACTGGAAGAAAATATCGAGCATGCAGCAGCTTTTAAAGGGAAGCGAAACATCTGGAATGTTTTGGTTCCTGCTTTACACGCCTAAAGATGTTTGACGTTTAATCTGTTTTATTTTCTTTTATGTGATTTGGTTTTTGTGTGTGACATTTTTAATTTCTTGGAAATCTTTTTGTGTTACTATTTGTCTGCTTTAGACTTCTGCAGTTGTGCCAGAGGACGATGGCTCTTCCGGTTGGCAGAGGCCTCTTCACGCTCTTTTCCTACCATCCTGTACCAACTGAACCGTTGCCTGTACCAAAACTCAACCTTACAGGTTGTTGCTACGATTGCATTAATGTTTTTTCCTCAGTGTTTACTGCTTTCAAGATTTTATTATTATTTTTGATATCTGGAATTTTCTTAAGAAAATTTACAAAAAGGAAGAAAAAAAAAAAAAGAACAGGTTGATTTAATTGAGTACAACATTAATAACCTTTATTTTGGGATGCTGTCTGCTTTCTGTTTCTCTGCTCCAGGCCGTGCTCCTCCCAGGAATGCTATGGTAGATCTCAACAGTGGGAACATTGATGTTCCTCCCAACATGACCAATTGGCCCAGTTTCCATAATGGAGTTGCAGCGGGACTTAAAATAGCCCCCGCTTCACAGGTTAGTGTAAAACTCCAAGACTCATGCCTGCTTTCATGTGAACATGTGTTTTTTAAAAAGGGAATCGGGTTTAGATTTGGTCTTTTGCTTAAAAATGCTGATTCTTTTCTACTTGTCAATAAAGAAAAACGTTTTTCTTCTACGAAAAGGTCTGATTATGTTTGCTTCTCATCTTAAGGTGGACTCGGCATGGATCGCCTACAACAAGCCAAAGAGCCCTGAGCTGGCTAACGAGTACGCAGGCTTTCTAATGGCCCTCGGCCTCAACGGACACCTCACCAAGCTGGCTACTCTCAACATACATGACTACCTCACCAAGGTTTGCACAAACAGAGTTCAACAGTTTTTTTTTTTTGTTCATTTTGTAACGTAAATCCCACCAACATTCCCCGATTGAAACATGCAGATTGATGCTAATGAATATCCTTGATTTAGCTTGGCGGTTGCTCTAAACGACCGCTGCCGCCAGTAATTTACAGAACACAGTAAACGCGCCAACTTACATGGAATTTAGTACACAGGCACGATGCTGCCCTTTGCTTTGATTTACTTGCTCTCACACACAACAACATGCTCACCTCTCTTGAGATGAGCGTAAACGAGAACTGTAAACTTGCATCAAAGCCCGACAGCTAGTCAAAGCGAAACTCTGGCTTCTGAGAAATTTAGAAATAAGGCGATGCTTTCCCACTTTCAGTGGAGAAAAACAGGATGCTGCACGTCAAAACTTTATTTTTTTGTTCTTTCTTTTACCTAAATAATAAAAAGTCACCACAGAGAAAATGAATAAAGTCAAACAGGAACCACTGCGACCATTCAGCAGTTAAGATTCGTTTCTTGTTGATTCAGATTGTGAAATTAAGTTGTAGTTGTCAATGTGCATCCCCTGTGACTCATTTATGTAAATATGCAGAAGGTCCACTCAAAGATTTGACTACACTAAGAATGCACATGCTACTTACAGCTAGCTCTGATTGCAAGCTAGAATGTTCATTCTGGCCTTGTAGTGAAATTTAAATTGGAAGCAATCTATTTTTTTTTCTTTTCTTTTTCGTAAAGGTTATTTTACTGACCGCGTGTCCATATAATATCATTGGCGAATACTTAAGTATTGATTAGTGGAAATAAAGTAAACCTATTTTCTAATAAATTTGAAATTGAAAAGCGTGTAAACCCAATCAGGAAGTGCTCACAGTGTCCTTTTATTTATTCACAAAGACGGGTATTAGCAGCTCAGCCCAGCAGTGTGAATGAAAGTTGTGAACATGGTTGACAGCGAAGCGTTTTCGTCAGTGGTGGTTTTCTTCTGGTTTCAACTTTCGCTGTAGAAGAGAAATTACACCGCTATGCAAACGAACAGTTTGTCAGAATTGTGCATGGCTGTGGTTTTAAAGAGAATTTCGAGTTGTGCTCACAGCCAAGCAGATCATTAATCCCCAGACTTCAGCTGCTTTTTTACAAACATGGAGTCAACAATGCAGCCAAATGAATAGGTGTACATTTTACACACTCAAACTTTAATGGTAGTAATGAGATGCTTTAAAGATTTCAGAAATACTAAGCGATTAAATTATCTCATTTTTAAAGCAAATGTTGTCACATGAACCATAATAGAATTTAGGTAAAGCACCTTCCCTTACAAAATACACTTAAGAGATGAAACGGAAGTAATTTCATTAGTATCAGTATAAAACCGAAACAGCAGTGAAGTACATAAGGCAAGGACACAAGTAAAAATTTTATTTCTGCGTATTTTAATTTGTGGCACAGAGCAAAAATTCACCTTATTCAAAACCATTTAAAATAAACTTGATGCATGCTGTCGTTATCTGGACATCCACTGTGGAAAATTATCCAAATCCATAGTTGTTTAAACATTTTTACTGTTATGTTACACGCGGGACCGTTCAGAAGGATTCTGTGAAGAGTTAATAACCACAGGATTCTTACGCTACCACTCCCTCTCTTCCTTGGCTTTTGTCTGTATTTATCTCTTTTCATTCCTTGAGTCCATTTTCTTATGTTCTTCCTTCCGTTGCCGTGCTTCCTTAGTGTCCTACATCCTGTCTTTCTTTCCTTTGTTGCGTGCTTCCATTTTTCCTTCCTGTCCCTTTTTTATTCTAAGTTTTCTTTTTTGTGTCCTGTCTCCATTCTGACTGTTTACCTTCAGTGCTTCCTGCTTTCCAGTTTGGTTTTTGCTGGTGCCTTTATGTAAACCAGCCTGACTGTAGCAATGTATGCCGCAAATTAATAAATGGCAAACCTTTTTATTTTTTTATTTTTCAACCATCAAGTCTCGAATAGAAAGAGTACTTACATTTATATAAAATTGATTATTAATTGGAAAAAAAACTGATTTATGACACGTTTTCTGCATTGCGTGTGAGAATGTAAAGGAAAATATAGTTATTTTCTGTGATTACCTGTCAAGTGCCACAGTGAGACTGAAATAATTTTCGTTCTGTGTCTGTCTCCGTTTGTGGCAGGGACATGAGATGACCAGCATTGGACTCCTGCTGGGCGTTTCTTCAGCCAAACTGGGCACCATGGACATGTCAATCACCCGACTGCTCAGTATTCACATTCCTGCTTTGCTCCCTCCCACCTCCACTGAGCTGGACGTGCCACACAATGTTCAGGTGTGTGTGTTGTAGACTTGAATGTTATTTTTTTTTGTGTGTGTTTGTTTTTTTTCTCCAATTACCAGCCAGCACAAAAGCTGCACTAAAATCATTTTTAAATGTGTCTGTCCTGCAGGTTGCTGCTGTCATTGGTATCGGTCTGGTGTACCAGGGAACAGGACACAGACACAACGCTGAAGTCCTGCTGTCTGAGATCGGTCCGTGTTGTTTTCTTCCATAAAAGATGAATGGCTAACAAATAAATTATTTTAAACCTTTACTGCCTCTGGAAATATAAAACTTATAATTGTCCCAGAATTTATACTTTTGGTTTTGAATGCAAAATATGCACAGCCTGCAGCAAATACAGTGATGTGGAAAAATTGAGGAAACTGAAAATAAAGCCTTTTTTAAATATATTTTGTGTAAAATGGAATTAGAAAATGCAGTTTTTTCTAGGAAGTTGTTGGGGAAACTCCCAGGCTTGTTCCTGCACAAAATGAATGTCCAAGGGGCTTAGTATCTAGCAAAACGAAGTGGACCCTAAACCGAGCCTTGGGGCATCCCACAGATAAGAACAGCAGACAATATGGTTTATACAGACACAGAAACTTTTATTTCAAAAGTCAATTGATCTAAAAACATTCAAGAGATAATCTCCAACCTTGTTTTCTGTCATGTAACTTCAGTATTAAGTTATTTCAGCTCTTTTTATTGTTTTAAGTCCTAAAACAATTTCCAAGTTTAGTTTATGAATTCAATTTGTAACATTTAGTCTGTATGATACTGGTCCTTGCATTTTTTACATGAAACACAGTAACACTCAAATCCTGTCAGCTTTATCAACTTATTCATCTTAAAAAGGTTAGATTGATTTTTTTTTTATATTTCTGTGCGAAATTTGCGCTATTTTGTAGCCTTCAAAATACTGCTCTAAACTTTGTTTTATTTCGACTAAGATAATTAAGCTGAAAAGTCTAACAAAACTAGAACCGCCGTCACTGCTGCAAATAAAGTTCTGTTGAATGCATCTTACAAAAACTGGATTGGTTTTTATTACAAATCGTTCTTTTATTCAACCATTTATTTTGTTTAGGTTTTTTACCTTATCCGTGTTGTTTGTTGCTTCTGTGGTCGTGACATTGTCTGTTTATACGACAATGAAGTTAAACTAATAAAGTCTTGGATGTGTTTTTAAAGGCCGCCCTCCAGGTCCAGAGATGGAGTACTGCACTGACAGGGAGTCCTATTCACTCGCAGCAGGACTCGCACTTGGCATGGTTTGTCTTGGGGTGAGTGACCCAAATAAAAGCACAAAGTTTGTGAAACAAATGGCAACAGGAAAACATTTGTAAGTCTAGATTTTCTTGACTTTATATAACTGTTAATATTGTTTTCTTTTCAAGGCCAAATCTCGGTTTTACTGCAGGTTTATGCATTTTATATTAGTAATATGTTTTTGTAGTTTTGTGCTTACATGTTTCTTTTACAAGTTTTTGGATGGTAGTTGTTTCAGGAAACACTCATCATTTTCAGCAATGACATTTTTTGTTTGCTATAAAGCTATTTTTTTTCTACATAGACACTTCAATGTGTGAGTCTCTTTTAATTTTTATTTTTATTATCGATTCCCCTAATCATTTGACCTCTTCTCTCTCTGTGTTACCATCTCCTCTGCGTTTTTCAGCACGGCAGCAACCTGATCGGAATGACGGACCTCAATGTTCCCGAACAGTTGTACCAGTACATGGTCGGGGGCCATCGGAGAGCTCAGGCCGGGGCCAGCAGGGAAAGGCACAAGTCTCCCAGCTATCAGATCAAGGTAGACGCAAACACAGAATTGAAAGGCGTTACAGAATACAAAAAGGAAATTGCAGATTGCAGTGCTGTAAAAATGGCAAGTGCCAAAATGAGGTTTCCTCACATGCCAAAATGTTTCAGAAGAACATGGAAGCGGTGCTGCAATAGAGGCTGCTGTCGTTGGATTATTCATTCAAATAACTGTCTTCGCAGGAGGGTGACACAATAAATGTAGACGTGACGTGTCCAGGAGCCACGCTGGCCCTCGCCATGATCTACCTGAAGACCAACAACAGGTAGGACAAGTTTTTATGAGGTTTTGATCCAGGATTACTTTGTATTCAAACCCAACATTCTCCTATCTTAGCTGTGAATCCCGGCTGCTCCTCCAGAGGTACCATGAGCCACATGGCCTTTCTGTCTAGGTGGACGGCCATGTGATCAGAGGTTTGCAGTTGTCCTGCAGCGTTTTTCTGATAAGCAGCAGTTCTCTGTTAGATATTCAAAGCTTGGGTGCATTATCTTATTATCTAGCCCTGCTTTCACATAACTTTCCACAAGCTATATTTAGGTTTGTAATGTTACGTGACAAACTGAGTTTCTCTACTCTATTTTTAAAGTACCTAACCTGTTAAATGAATTGATACATTCAGTATGTGTATTATTCTGCTTTATAGACGTAGTTTGTATAGCAGTTTTTTGCTGAAGATCTTCTTACTTCCTTGTTGTGCCATCTTATCTTGTTTTTCTCCACTTCTGTGTGACTTTGATATCATCTGAAGATGCAAGTTTTAAACGAATCCGGTTGAAAAAGAGGTGAGGGCATTGGCGATGTAGCTTGGTGCAAAGGATGCAATACAGAGAAACGTACTTGAAACTTTTTCTAAGTGGGCATTTGTGAACAGATTGTAGATTTGTGCACACCACATTATGAAATCTGTGCAAATAATATAGAAGTACTTTATTAAATGTGCTTAATCTCTGCTAAATCGAGCTACTTCTAATCCATGTGAACCGCAGAGCATCATAACCTGACGACAGAAGAAAACTCCTCCACCTCCCAGCTGTGTAGTTGGTCAAGGGGTTCCTAATTTTGTCAACTCTCGCCCGACTTTGTCTGCCTGTTAGCGGAGAAGGTGTTGAGGCAGGGTATTAACACTCCCTTTCTTTCATCCCGGTTCTGTCCTTTAGGTCGATTGCTGATTGGCTGAAACCTCCAGATACCTGGTTTCTGCTGGACTTTATTAAGCCAGAGTTTCTGCTGCTGAGGGTTAGTGTGACGTCAGCTATGCATCTCTTCGCTCATGAGTCGGATTATATTTTTCCCACCTCTCCTAGATGTGATGTACTTGCTTCTCTTCTCCAACAGACTCTTGCACGGTGCATTATCATGTGGGATGAAATCCTGCCGAACACAGAGTGGGTTAAGAGTAATATACCCCAGGTGAGAAAATGCACAGATGACGGCATTACTGATTGTTCCTGTGGTGTTGTATTCTTGTAGAGCTCGCAGGAAGTTGCTATAACACCCTAAAATCATACTGGTTGGCTTAGAGTGTATTTTACGTGACGAAGCTTTTTATAGAACAAACATTAAGGATAATTATTTCTACAGAATGTCAAGATTCAAAAGGCTAAAGCCAGAGAATGCAGTGAATCTGTGGTAGAATTAAACATCCTGATGAGGTAAAAGTAGAGAAAACAGCTGAAACGTGTCAGTGCTACTATGTCAGCATGTTTTCCTTCCAGAACAGTTTTCTGTTTTTACTTTATTGACCTTAAAAAGTTTAGTTAGGATCCTTCTCTTTTCAGCAGTTTAAGACTCATCTCAAAGCTTTATTTTCTGCCTAAGATTTTAGAGAGGGTTGCAATCAAGCAGTTAACCTCTGGTTTTTATTGGTACTGTATTCTGCACCACTTTCAGTCTGGGTTTTGTAAATCCCACTCGACTGAAACGGCTTTTCCTAGAATCTCAAATGATATTTTGATGCAGAGTGCAACAGTAAATGTTCTGTGCTGCTTCGGTGAGAGCTGACTTCAGCTTTTGGTGCTTTTGACTCTGCCTAACAGGTCTAGGTGTTAGGCTGGTATGTCACGTTCTGTTTTGTAGAAGTTGTCTTGTCTGATGGATGCATCTTCTTGACTCCATCAACTTACAGATCTCGTTCCTGTCTTGTTCAGTTTGGCGTTCCACAGGGTTTTGTTTTGGGGCCATTGTTGTTTATGATCAGGCTGCTCCCTCTTATGTCCCGTATTGTCATTTTTTTTAAAGGACATCTCCTGTCATTGTTAGATATAATGACTCAAATTAGTTAGCTTTGTTTCTATCTCAGCCCACCATTAAAATAAACATGAAGAAACCAGGGATGATTCTGTTATTGCAGAACTTCATACAAGTTTTTGGTACATTTGTCATTCATTATGATGCCATGATGTCTTTTCATTTTTTTTATCGACATGTCAATAAAACTAAGTAATTTCATTGTATTATTTGGTTTGTTTTAGATCATGAGGGGGAATTTCGACCCCTCAGAAGACATCAATATGGACACAATGGCGTAAGTACAGAACCCAGAATGATCAGTTTAAGTTTGTTTGCTGCTAAGTCATTGTTATTTTAGAAGTTAAATCAGCCTGAATAGTGCTTTTACTTTACTTCTTTACATCCAGGGTTTTGCAAATATTCTTTCACATGTACAAACACTTTTATTTTTTCATCTTGTTGATTTTTATTTTTTTTATCCATTGAAATATTTTAATAAAAATCTTCTGTTTTTTGGCGTAGGATTTCTAAAAATGTTTTGTTTTCTCAGTCAAGCCCAAGACTACATCACCGCTGGCGCGTGCATGGCGTTGGGTTTACGCTTCGCCGGCTCTGCCAATTCCGACGCCTTCGACTGCCTCTACGACTTCGCCAAGACCTTCATGAAGATGATGTCGTTTGCTGGCACTGCGGCTGTGGGTGCAGTGCGTGTTTATTTCTGTTCTTCACCTTTCAGTAATTTGCCACGGTCATGGAAAGTACTTGTGCATTTCTCCCTACTTTGTTTTGCCTTAACTTGCATTCTGGTCCCCCTCAGCAGATGGGTTATTACAATCTACAAACCTGCCTGTCGATGATCCTGCTGGCGATGTCTATGGTAATGGCGGGCACCGGGAACCTGAAGGTCCTGCAGCTGTGTCGCTTCTTCCACAAGCGAACCGGCGGCGAGATGAACTACGGCTTCCACATGGCTCATCACATGGCCCTCGGCTTGCTCTTCCTGGGAGGTGGCAGGTGAGATGAACACAGCGACAATGAAAATACTGAAACACTGAAATAATGCTTAGAGAATGAATCTAGCAATATTTAAATTACGGAAAATTGCTGTTATTTGCAAGTTAAAATTGCCACAAAAAAAAAAAAAAAAAAATTATAATTTAAAAACTATATTAAACTATATAAAACTATATTAATGATTAATAATTTGCGTCAACAAGCATCAAATGTGCTTTCCCATGTGAAAGCACACAACACTTGAAAATCTGTAGAAAGGAATATTTCAAGACATTTTCCTTTCTACAGATTTTCTTATCTGAAACCCATGAATAATCATCTGTACCCGATTGACTTCAATAATCTAACCAGTAAACCGTTATTCTTATAATAAAAGCAGCGATTCTGCAAAGAACTCAGGTTTGTTAGATTTGGTGATACCTCTTGCATCATCGTGCAAACCTGGGGACGATGGATGTTTCGGGTCTCAACATCATCCAGAGGACCCAGCTCTGACCTCGACTTGTGTCCCAGTTGGAACCCACACAACAACCACCCTGTGGCTTTCTCTGCGACTTCGGTTTCAGATTTCATGGCCCTCCACTAAGCCACCCCTGCAATGCGTTGTCTGCAGAGGGAGCCACCAGAGAATCCTCTGCAGCCTCATCTGCAAGCTTTGGGCAGCTGCTGGAAAGAGAATTGCTGGCAATTTTACATTTGTTTTTCTTATTACTCAGATTTATCTTCTGCTGCATTTACAGTCCGTCTTAGAGGGGACTCGGCTGATATGAAAAGATCAGTGGGGGTGTAAATGGCCCTTCAATATACATGTTCCTAAAATGTTCAGAGTACTTAAACCCTACGTCTACTTTTATTTTGCAGATAAACAGATTGATCCATAAAGGGTGCGCCGATTTATTGGTGCCGATTTATCAGTGCCGATTTTCTTAATTTTGGGAAATCGGTGATCGGCTGAATCTTACATGTGAAGCCGATCTTATCTACCTCTGTAAAGGAAGGTCTAAACACCAAACAGTGTTCTCTTCTGCTCTCCCGTGAGAAAGGTTGTACTGATGGCCTACCAAGTCATGTCTCCACGTTTACCTTCAACAATAATTACCCCTCTGTTGCTAACTTTGCAGCTTTTTTCCTATTTTGAGAAATATTTCATACAGAAAAAAAATTGGTATCGGGAATTGGCAGGTAAGGCTTTTTTTTCTTTTTTTTTTTTTTTTTAATCGGTGATCAGTGCACCCCTATTTACTAATATACAATTTGAGACATTTTCATGTAAACATGTTTAATCCTGTAATATTTGGCCTAAAACCATCTTAGTGCTGTCCTCTTTGGGTTGAGCGGTGGTTGCCGCAGTTGAATTTTCCTGTTGCTTACGACCTGAACAGTTTTGTTGATGTCTACATCACCTGTGTTCGGGTATAAAACCGTCCCACTCAGACACACACCCCCGTTGCAAGTCAGCAGTTGGAATTGTGAAGGTGGCGAGTGTCGATTCAATAGCATTTTTCTGCTTTGCACATGCGTGACTCATTTGAAAAGTGGACAATGTCTGACTACAGAACCTAGGAAGTGGGAGAGGCTTACAGCAGCACTTGATTCTTGCTCAGAGCAGTTGCTGCAGAACGAATGGTGCTTTCACATGTTGACACCAAAGACTCCAGGAACACAAACAATGTTGTTAGGTTTGTAGCTGGTAATTTTTTTTTTCTTTTTCCAAAAGGAGCATCTAAATATTGCCATAGAACTGCTAAGTTAGAAACGGTGCTTTTCGTCATCCTGACCACATGTGCACTTAACCCCCTCAGCTCATCCAGGCACTTGAGCCTGTATTTTGGCTCCGCCCACTTTGGAATTTTTTAAAAACTTGTCAGCTTTTACATGAAGGTTGCATACGCTTTAATCATTAGAAATTTGTGGCCGTTGATGGTAATAATCCTCATATTTGATCTAAAACACCTGGCAGTGAAGGTGCTCCATAACAGATTTAGAAAACTGGCAGTCATTTTGTCTCGGTGCCCATTCTGATTAACATGCAATAATTGCATTTATTAGTATTTTCGACTATACTAATCTTTATTTGTGCTGTCATGAGATCAGCAGTGGAGTAACAATCCCTACTATAATAGTTAAAGACTTTGATCACATTTTCTCTTCTTGGCATTCACTAACTTATACATCCTGCTACAAGGGGCATGCAGAGTATAATTAAGTCGCCAAAGAATGGAAAAATGAAGACAATAGGTCTCTCCTCGTGAGGTTTTCAAATCAAAAGTCACCCACTAGATTTACATCTCCTGCTTTTGGAAAGCATCAGGTAGACCTCATGCACTCATTGTGTGTGACTGGTGCAGAAATACACAGACCTGCTGCAAGTATTATTTTGAGCTTATTGAATGACTGGTGTACACAGAAAACTCACACACACCCTAACGAGGTTCCTCAAACTGCTGACCTCGCCCTGCGTGTTTCTAACAGAAACAACAGCTCACACTCTGTCATTAGATGCTGCAAATGCAAACAAGAGTCATAATCTGATGGACCTTTTGATTTATTCTGCCCCTACTTCATTGTAGATGTTGGGCCACGGAGTTGCAGGGAGTGCAGGCTTGAATGCCATGCACCGAGGTCTGGTTCATTGTGGATTTGCAGAAGTGGAAGGGTCAAAACTGGAGTGATATCATTCTTACACCCCATCAGTTTCCCTCTGCTTATCTACCATTCAGCCACTCGCTTATTTGCATCAGACTTTCCTATTCAGATGTGCCTCGTGCACTCCTCTCATTCATTTTTCTCACCTGTTTTTCATTGCTTATCTTGCATGTTTTCAGTGCTGTTTTCCCTCTTCTGCTCACTTTGTCTCTGTTTGCTCAGTAAATTTCTCTTCCTGTTATTTAGTTTTAAGAGGAAACTAAAGTTAAAATTGGTTCCTTTTTCACCAAAAAGTCATGCATGGTGTCCAGACTTGCAGTCACCCCTGGAAGTGTTTTATTTAATAATGTCAAGTTAAAACAGCAAATAGTACACTTGTGAGTGCATTTACTATCTCCACCCAACTGGCACACACATCAGAGAGAATCAAGCGCACCCATCCCTTTCACTCAGGCCCATCTGAAGTCTATAAGGTAACTTGACACACCTGTGCTCACAATGATCTCTGCAGACAAAGAGCCTCAGCTTCAAGCTTCCACAAAGACACTCTGGTAGGAACTGGACATTATATCATTTAATCTGCATTCAGAAGACCAAATCAGCCTTGTTGATGAAATGGGTTTTATGTGTTTAGAATGTAGTTTATTTATTTGTTCATTCACTGTTAACTTAAAAGTAGGTTGTTAACATTACCTGGAAAACTACTTAATTAGGTCATTGTGATCTGCAATTGATTTTGTTTCATTTGTTTGTAGGTTTTCAACCTGCTCTGTGACTTCTATGTGACTACTTTGACTTCTCCGTGCAAAGTCATGGTGGTCTTGCACTGTCAATTGGAATAATCTAAAGACAAAAGATAAATAAAAGATGTCGCTGAGATGAGTGGTTCCTGTGTTTTTTTTTAAGGGAAGCAAGCTTTTTCAAGTTTGGGCAGAGGCTGAGGTGGTTTAAAGAGAGCAAAAAACTTGACAAATAAAATAAACCCTAAGGATAGGGTCGGAAACATTCTTTTTTTATAATCACTTTGACAGTATTTTGTCACAAGGGCAAGTAAAGAAATACACGACTGCATCGTCATTTGCAAAATAGAAGTATAACATCTTGAATTTTCTGACCGATTTTCGATGTCTGATATTTTGATTATGGAGTTGGCATCTTAAATTTTCTCCATCTTCTCATATTAGCACAGCGATCAGCTAGCTTGACCCCGTGTCTGCACGTATTAACAAGAAAATGTAGACCCCTATCTTAAATCCAAAATTTCAAAATGTCCGCCAACATTTTCAAACCCAGCATGTTCCATACAAAGTTAAGATTGAAAGAACAAAACATAGCAATTTGACTTGAATTTATGCCTTTATATTACCTGTTTTTAAAAGTCTTGCTCTCTCTCACTCTTTTGCAGCCTGTACAACCATTTCCTCAATTTGTCATTGAAAGTAAAGTTTAATTTCAAATTCTTGAAGCACATTTGTGCTTCATCTGATTTCAGTTTTAAGAACCTTGTTAACATTTCATTGTCCCAGTAGCGACATCCACACTGAAGAGTGTTGTTAATGCAGCCTGATTAGGTGTGGTGTGTTCACTGCTCAGAAAACATTCAGAATTTTTTTTTTTTTTTTTTTATTTTACAATTGGTCGGTCACTGGCCCGGGATGATCAAGGTGAAAATTGTCCGGTGCCACTTACTTACCATCTTTTATGTGTATCTGTTTTTATTTCTTTGATAAAAAGTTTGTATGTTCAGCCAAAAGTCAAAGTGCCGAATACTTTTAGTTGCAGGTTTGAAAGAATAATGTCGAAGATGTCGAGCAACGGTTATGGAAAATTTCCCGTTTTAAACTACAATACTGCACTTTTAAACTGACGTGCTTTAACTTAGCAAACTACTCAATAAAATCTGCAACAACTCCTCAAGTCCTACCACTGAAGAGGTGCATTTATTTTTTCTTGTCAAAATCTTTCATCGCAAAGGATAGTGTTGCATTGATCGCTGAATTGGTGTCGGTCTTCCATGACTCTCTTCCTCAAACAGCTGCGAAGATCCACTGTTGAATCACAGGTTCAATTGTAAGCTTGAATACATTAAAACTACAAATACAGTCATTAACTGAAGAGCGACATTCCTTACCTCTGTTACTAAACACTCTCAGATGTGACCTGTTTTAGCCTTGCAACTTTCCACTATGCAGCTTGACATTAGGATAATGATCCAATTAGTTAAAGCGGACACTCTGTCATTATGTTTAAGAGGCACTGCTGTGACCTTTGATTGTGTCGATTATGATGCAGCACGTTCTTTAATTAAAAATGGAGATGCAAGATATAAAATTGTTCCATTATGTTGAGTAAAACTCGACAAAGTGTTGCTTGACTTGCAATGTCTTTACTATAGGAATTATGTTCTGAGTTTACATCACAAAACTTATTTTGATGCAAATCTTTTGTCTGAGTGCATCTTAATGTTTGTCATCTTGTTCTTCATCGTAGATACACCCTCAGCACCTCCAACTCAGCCATCGCTGCCCTACTGTGTGCCTTGTACCCTCACTTTCCTGCTCACAGCACTGACAACCGGTAAGACCGAAACCTTTTTAAACACACTGCTGGACACAGAGAAAATCCCTGCATGTAAAAACCAAAGTTTCTTAAATACCAGGCATTCCTGGATCTACCTGAAAATTAACACACAGTTGTCAGGGATCCTACAGTCTTGAACAGAATGACAAAGCACATTTTTAGCTTTTCTACATTTGCCAGGATAAGTTTGAATGTGGCAAAACATTCATTTAAATTATTTTCCAGCGAATTAAGATTTTTCACTTTGCAACTTCAGATTCCAGTAAAAAATATTGAGCATTTTAAAAGTCGATACACAATATTAGAATAAAAATCTACATTGAAAAAGGACCATTTCATTGACATCTTTGCAATATGAAAATACTTCTATCCATTAAAAACCAAATAAGTTCAGAAAAATGACAGTTCTTTCTCATATATCGGGTTTTCATTTGTTTTGTGTCTTTAACTGAAAACTGGGTTGATGTTGTTGCAGCTATCACCTGCAGGCCCTGCGGCACCTGGCCGTGTTGGCTGCAGAACCCCGGCTCCTGGTTCCTGTGGACGTCGACTCTCTGAAGCCTTGTTACGCTCTGTTAGAGGTCACTTACAAGGTCAGTGAACGTTGCACTCCTAAAAACAATAATTGATTATATGAGCACTGTTTTTTTGTTTTTTTGTTGTTTTTTTTTGTCAGGTTTTTAATAAAA
The DNA here is from genome assembly GCF_000485575.1 of Poecilia formosa. Taxonomy (NCBI): domain Eukaryota; kingdom Metazoa; phylum Chordata; class Actinopteri; order Cyprinodontiformes; family Poeciliidae; genus Poecilia; species Poecilia formosa. The sequence continues at coordinate 1,580,003 of NW_006799979.1, read as the reverse complement.
AGCCGCCTGAACAGCACTTAAAATAAAAATACATAAATAAAAGCCTCTCATTATCGTCAGCCATATATTTACCATTCATGTTTCAGTTGTAAAACCAAATTTCTGCTTTAAGGCATTTCTGTTGGTTAATTTTTCTATGTTTTGACAAGATTTATAGTCATTTTAATCGCATATGACCACCTCCATTATTTTAATCTATTATTTTAAATAAAAACTTATACTGAATCACAGAAGTCATATTTCCATGTGTTATGAGGTTTTCTGGCTCCTTCATACGGTGTTCCCTATTATCGACTATCGTTCTGTCCTCTTATTCGTAAAATAATAAAATATAATACAAAATTCTCAAATGTGTGTCAAGATTGATTCTTAAAAATCGGAGAAAATATGAATGAAACTCACTTTTGTTCATGAAAAACCTCAGTGTTTTAGCCTCACAATCATTGCTTCAACTTTGAGGAACTGAAATTATATTGAATACACAGCATGGCATATATTTATACTCCCTCAAAGGGAATTGTTTGAAAAGGTTTCCAGAGTAAAAGCCAATACACAAAGCCAATGTGTCAAAACACAGAACCCATTGTGTTCTGTGTCGCCCGGTTTTGTTGCTGGCCTCTTTGTGCACGTCACTGTGGCTTCATGTGCGTCATCAAGTACAGTTTTCTTTTTCATTTCCCCTGTATTTTTATTAATACAGAAAATATTGTAAAATATTTCAGTTTACAAGTACTTGTACTGAGGTTTATCACAAATAATCCCAACACCGTATAATTTGTTTCAAAAACTGTGGGAAAACCAGAACTTGGTCTCTTTAAATGTGTTGGGCAATTTCTCAAAAATCTCAGAATTAAGTTCAAATAAAGGGCTTGGTGCTTAAAATAATAAAATAATTCAGAAATGGCATCACAGTTGGAATCCATCAGTCTGCCTTCTCTCAAAAGACGACAGCGGCTGATTTTCAGACCTTTGCGCCAGTAGATGAGATCGGTTTCTCCTGCAAGTATCGGCCGATTTATCTGTGCACCCGTACTTTAGATACAAGTATGTGTTTGTTGACCACAGGTGCATATATACATAAATAGATTTTTCCAAATTAATTAAAATACTCTTTCATTGTTCCAGGTTTTTTTGTCTGTTACTTTGTAGTTGAAAAATGTTAAAGTAATTAAATCTTGTTACTGTGGCGACTCCCCAGTTGAAGGAGGATTAAAGGTTAAAAGCTGAAGTCGCTGTTTGTATTTAACACTGCCGTTGGCGTCCCGTCACTTTCATTACAATCTCAGCAGAAATCTCAGTTTGACGAATTCAGTGCAGCATCCAGTTCAGGCACACCTGCAGACGAACAAGAGAGATCTGAAGACTACAGCACTGTAGTCCATTTAATTTATAAAAGATAAAACATAAGATAGATTGACAGGTCATGTAACAATTACTTTCAATATGTTAATTATGGGACAACACCTTAGTTTTAGCCATTCTGCTGTCAACCTCCATAGGTTGTCACATAATAATTGTCAAAATTGATTGCATATTTTAATGCATCTTACTTGTTTTAACAAACCTGAGCAGGGTTTCTTGCAGCTCACGACTCGCATAATGTGATAATGTTTGCTTGATCAATCGTTGCTCTCGTTAGGGAACCAAGTGGTATAATGAGACGACAGTGGAACTGATGGCTCCCACCCTCCTTCCTGAGCTTCACCTTCTCAAACAGGTAAAGTTAAATCTTTTCTTTCTGGCCTACAAAACTAAATTAGCATTAAGCACATCATCGAAAGGCCTTTTAACCCCTTTGTTTACTGTAAAGGTAAAAGTAAAGGGGCCACGATACTGGGAATTGTCTCTCGACCTCAGCAAAGAAACTCAACATCTGAAGTAAGTATAGGCAGAACCTTTTGGGAACAAGGTTCAAGTTTTCACGTTTCTAGCCTTTTGCATTCTAGCTGTATTGTTCAAGATGATCCCAACCTAAAAAATACATGTTTGGTTTTTTATTTTCTTGCTGTTTTTAGGTCCATCCTGGTCAGAGATGGCGTGTTGTATGTGAAGTTGCGGGCTGGACAGCTGCCCTACAAAGACGACCCCCAGGGCTGGAAGAGCCTGCTGGCCACAGCCGTCAGCCACCGAAACTCTGGAGTCACGGCCTTCAAGGTAAACGACAGAGGTCTTCACAGAGATTCTGGCAAATCATAATAATTATAACAATTTTTAATAGGTGTAGGGGCTTGTATAAGGAATAATGGCTGAACACAGTTAAAGATGATTTGTTGAAAATATTGGAAAGTGTTTAAAGAAATAGTCTTGGAACAAAATAAAGTCAATTCTAGCTGCATTTCTAATCCAGCAGAACAATTTGTGTTACTTTGAATGTAATATTAAAATCTAGTATGTAGATTTTGATAACCGGCTGAGAAGTGAGTGGTATTGAGTGGAAAGTTTTGTCTCCTCCCCTCTAAAGAGAATAATTTTGTCCAGTCTTGGCAGGTTGCCGCTGCAGGTTCAGCTGGCTGCTCTGCAGCTGACAGACCATTACTGCTTACCTCATGGCGTCTGTATGTTCTGTCAATACACCTGCAGGGGAAAAATATGCAGTTTGTTTTCTTACTTGTCCTTGAGGACCTTTCTTGCCTGCCTTCAGTGTTTTCCTTTTTTTCTGTTTTATTAAAATCTTCTTATTCAAACAGGATTTTGTCCAAAAAGTCATTTCTTCCTACATGTGCCGGCTTATATTTTCCTTTTTTATTTTTTTTTATTGTTGTTGATTCATGTGCTCATGAATCAACCACTTAATGAGACTGTCATTAAGTAAAGAATATATAGCGTAACTGGACTACCACAATAATTGAGAACTATTATTTTTAAAACATAAACCCGATCTCGGTTGTAAGAAGTTCCTTTTTCTTTTGGGTAGAAAATGAGTTTCTGTTTTTTGTTTTGTTTGCAGCCTGAAGCCATTTCTACCTTCACCTCAGAGCCTGCTCTCATCTCCTTTGCTGAATTCTTCTGTAAAACCTCAGAAGGACTGAAATCTGTAAGTTTCACACCAAGCAAAGAGATATTTAGAGCTTGAGACAGTTTGATGCTGGGTTTGTAAAATCTCTGGGCTATCAGGTGGAAAGGACTTGACCTATTGTGTTTGTTTTTCTGCAGCATAGCCAAAGGGACCTCTAACTAAAAAAAAAAAAAAAAAAAAAACCCTCCTCTATTTCTTTAGAAAACAAATTTAACTGTGAGCCATGTTTCAGTTTTATCTTGGGGGTTTTACTGAAACACTGGAAACTTCTTGGGTTAGTCCAGACAGAAACTCCCTGGGGATTCAAATGAAGTTGTTTTCAGATGTGGCTTTTTCCTATTCATACTCATATCTCAACCTGGATTCAGGTTGTTATCCATTTTAATTCATATCATCAGTATATAAGGCGCCTTTTAAACTAAATATAAATGCGTGGAGGAACAAGCCGTTGGTAATAAAACTGAACTCCAAATAAACACAATTAGAGAATCTGACAACTTTAATGACTAACGAATGAGATCATAAATGCTGATTTTGAAGAGGGGGAGAGGCATGTTCCAGTTTTGTCTGAAAAACACGTGTGGTCCTTGGATAAGTGCAAACTTGTGATTGAGGATTTATGACAAACTTGAAGCGGCCGCTGCAGACTGCTTGGTCATCCTTCAGTAGAGCTAAACGACTTCCTGTCTGTTTACCAAAAATCCGCAGCCTGTAAATGCTCAAATAATCCATTCGTTGTGAAATGAGAATTCTTGTTGAATTTGTGTCACGGATGTCATGGCGATAGTTATCAAGGCTTTTCATTCAAGACCACCAGTGTTTATCTTGTGATCGCCCAAACTACCATGGCGAGATCATGTGGAAAGCTTTAATGCAACATCTGGTTTTTTCCACCCATCATAAGCACCGTTAATGTTTTTAAAATCAGTTTTTCTTCTGTTTTAAGCAAAGTGTCTTCCTATGTGCCACACCCTGCACACACTCATTTTAATTGTTTTAAAGTGGACAGACGGATGTTGAGTCTGATTATTAATCACTTGCCCTCTATTTTGCGAGAAAGAGGTGGGCTGCTTCATCATGACTTCAGGTTAATTAGGTGGATTAGAGGCCTGCAGTTTCAGATTCAGCTCTGAAATGGGAGGAAACGCATCACATCGGAGCATAACTGTGACTGTTTGTAAATGAAGATAACGTCTGTTTTCCTCCAGCCGCCTACTCCAACACGGCATTTATACCAAAATGGAGGATTCCTTGCAGATAATTGCAAGATTTTTGTTTTAAGTTGGCATGAAATAACTTGCACTCTGGGAGATTTATGAACATAAATAAATCACTCTGATTAATATAATTGTAATTGTCAAAACTGTTTACTTGCTCATACAAGCAAATCACTTAGACTCTGTTCTCATCTTTGACTCTTTCTCTGTTGAATAAAAAGTAACTTCAAGTTTGACTAACAAGCCACTTTTACGACCCCAAGAGCTATTTTATTTACATTTTTTCCTTTGGTCTTCGGTCCAATTAAACATTTGTTTCGAGACTCAAAAGCAGCACAACTCTTTGCAGCAAAATAGCTTGATTTTTATAATATCTAGTGTAGGAAAAGTTTAGATTTCTAAATTAAAATCGGTTCTATTTCTGTTTATGGGTTTAATTTCCTTCAGTGGCAGGGAGCCCAGACATTCATAAAGTCCTAAATTCCTGTGTCTGAAATGAAAGCCTTAAAGAGTCTTAAATTAACCGTAAATAAGTCAATCAGAGGTCTTAAATTTTATCTTGGCAGGACTATTTGATATCGTACATTTATGGGGGGTTTTCTACATCATGGAACTTTTCTGTCAGGCTAAAGTTTGAGTCACATGCCGACATTGCACTCTGGCTCTCCGCTAACATTCCCTTACTTGCTGGCTAGTTGGCGTTTTTTGCATCCATCGTGGGTCAGTGCACATTTATCGCCAGTTGGCTGGACGACGTTTATGTTTGGCGATACGGGTCTTAACTCACATTAGTCTTAAATAGTCTTAAAAAGTTTTAAATTTGAGTTGGAGAAAACTGCAGAAACCCCAAATGGGACACTCAGGTTTTTCTTGTATATCAAAAATGAGAATAGTTTGCAAACTATTGGCAACAAACAAAACTACACCATTTGTGCTATTTTTCTGAAAATGTTGGTTATCTACTGCTTGAAAACTGCTTGGAAATGCTGCTGAAGCTAGCATATATATTTTTTTTAATTATTTTTACATTTTAAAGTGTTTGTCAGTTCTTTTGCATTTCTAGCCGAACAGCCACATCTGGCTCCAGAGCCGTGAGCTGCAGACCCTGAAGCGATGTCTGAAAAGTCATTTTTAGTCGGCAAGAACAAATATGAATGCAGTCGTTGGCTCCACAATGTCAACATGTGTTTCATGTTCAGCAGGCAGAAATAGCAACAGGAAATGGGAACTATCATTCATAAATGCAGAAAACAAATGAAGAAGTAGGGGGACGTTGATGACGGCAGAGTCATTAGTACAGAAATGCTAACAGAAAACAGTAACTGCGTGCTTTGATGTTTTGTTGTTTCGACAGAGAGAGGATAGCCTCATGTTGTTCTCGGCAATGCTGTACGAGTGCGTCACTCAAGAGTGTCCAGAGATGCTGCCAACATATATTGCTATGGAGCAGGTAACACACCTACTCAGCACAGTACACACACACACACATTTCTGTTTTACATTGTGTGACAGCAGCTGGTTGTAGAGCAAATATATTGTCATGAATGATAAAAATGTTCAAAACATTTTATTGTATTAAATAACTTTTATAGATTCTTCAGTTCTTGGTTTTTAACAGGATTGCCACACAGTCTGGAAAAGTATGAAAAGGAAAAAGTTTGAAAAAATATTGACTTCTTAATTGTCTTAATTCGCTTTTTTGACACTGAAACGGAAATAAAAAAAAAAACAAACAATTCTTGCAGTCAATTTATCAGATTGATAATCACACCAATTAAAACCTCTCCGACATGACACAAAAAATGCCATACACTTGGCAGCAGCTGACTGGTTTCTATTTCCAGGAGACATTGGGCAATTCAGCTGTTCCTATTTGCATCACAACACATCCAAAAAACTACCACATTCTTATCTGAAAGGTTTTCGAAGATCGTCTGTTTCCAGTTGCTAATCTAATTTCAGCCTGGTTCCTACAACGTGTCCCTTTTGTCTAAACACCCTAAGCGACATTGAAGCTGCAGCTTAGCGCGTATGCCTTCGCCTTTTTCTTTCAGGCCGTTGGGGCTCTGCATCAGGGTGACCTTCAGCAGACCTTCCCCTTGTGGCAGCTGCGTCTGGTGGTGGAGTTATGGGACGGCCGGATGCTGCGAGGTCCTGCAAACAAACATGACACCCTGCTAACTTCCGAGTTTCTTCCCGTCATGAAGAATGCGGTCGACGTGTCGCTGGACAACTGGCTTCAAGGTGAATGGATGCTTTAATGGATCTGTAACAATTAGGGATGCTCCGATCAGGTTTTTTGCTGCCGATTTTGATACCGATTACCCATGAGGCCGATCTCTGCCGATCACATGGGATGGCTGTTCATGTTTTGCTTTAGGTATAAATGATACTATGTTATCTGGCAAAATGGAGAGATTATCTGGCAATAAATTCACCTAATTTAGACATATTTTAAACATCTAAAATCTTTTCTTTAAGTTAGATGCTGCAGCTTAAAGCAGCTGTTTGGTGTGAGAGTCACTACCAGGTGGAGGTTGAGCGGCGCTCTGTCTGTGAAATATTACTACCTGTAGCGCATAGCGGCGGTCCAAGAGCGAGAGCAGAACCAGCGTCTTTCACCACCAGCTCGAAAACTTGAATTATTTTTGGGTCATTTGTTTAGCTTTCTGACTGTGATACTAATCCAGGTGAGTGTTTGTAGTAGTGCGCTGCTTTACCAGCCGCTCCTGATGTCCTTTTGTTCCTGCATTGAGCCTCGATGTAGCCATACTCCATCAAGTTTTTGTTTTTTAAATGCCATATTAGATTTCTTGTGTTGATGCATTTTGACGTGCTTCACCCTTGAGGTAATTTTTCGCTGCAACACGCAAACATCCCCATTCACTCTTAGAGCGCTATAGTTCCACATGACTGGATCTGTTGCTACGCGCTTGCGCCGTGTGAAGGAAAGAGGAGATCAGCCGCACACGCAGGCTGCAAAGTGAGATAAATGTGATCGGCTTTGGTGATCGGCAACAAGAGACGGTGATCGGTGATCACCGATTATACACTTTTCACGGAAATCGGCCGATTATGATCGGTGGCCGATGGATTGACACACCTCTAGTAACAGTCTTTTAGATAAGTTTAATAAGGAACATATTTATGTTTTGGGATTTAATTATTTGATGTCCAGTTTCTTCCAATACTGCTTAGTTACTGCTGGCAAATTAACCCACGTACCAAGATGTTATTAATCCTCTTAAACTTTGTGTTGGTTTCTCAGTAATTACATTTTTTTTGATGGTAATTGGTTACTATGACGCTGCTGATTTTGCCTTACTAACTCCCCAAAGAGCAGAAAACTGTAACCGTCACAAAAATCTTCCCCTCACCATCTCCCAGCCTCCTCCTGCATTCATTTTAATAATCTGCTGCTCACTTATAAAGGTTAATATTGAATTGCCAATATGTGTCCATAACCCAATCACGCCTGTGTGTTCAGCTGGGCAGGTTCGACTAAAGAAGGTAAAAACATGAATATGACTGAGCATTAGCAGTACAGAGTTTTGATAATGTGCTTATTATGCAGAACACAGAGGCGGAAGTCTAAAAAGTGATCCACAACAATGAAAATGAAGGACTTCAAAACTTGAGTTGTGTTTTCCGTAACTAAGTCCAATAGCATCTGAAGAGCTAGCCTTCAGTCGGTTAGCTAGGAGGGCGGGAAAGCAGAAAAGCAACCTCCATTTATTGGTGGTATGATGTCATTACACTGCAGGTAATGACCTCATTACCTGCAGTGATCAGGAACAGCCCAGTTCCGCCAATCTTCTGTCTCAGAAAACACACTTTGCACCAAGTTCCCGACTGATTTCCTCCTTTTAGTTGCATTTTTCTTTGGAGACGTCTTTGTACGTAAAGCCATTAGTTGTGGAACATTGCTAAACGCTCTTTTTACTAATTTGCGGTGACTGTTTTTACAAAGTTGAGCAAATTATGGTAATCTCCGTTTTCTCCAGCTAAATCTGATCTGGAACGTCTCCAAATTCTCCTGCGTAATGCAGAGGCAGCGATCAGCATCTCACACCTCTCTTTATTGGTTTTCTCCGTCTGCAACAGGATGTCAGTGAAGCCTTTGCACTTCACAGCAGGTATTATTGCTGCTGAAAGGCATTCTGATGACTTGTGCTGTAGCCAAAGTCAGCAGGATGTCATGTGATGGCACTCAGCTGACTAAAGTCAACTGTTACAGATTATTTCAACATGACAACAACTGGTATTGTTTCGCCAATAAACTCCTCATAAACTGCCAGGTGGCCGTAGCATTCCTGTTTGCTGAGCGCATGCGAGAGAAACGCTATTGCTAATTTTAACCCTGTCAGCACTCGACACGTGTCTGCGGCCCTTATTTGCAGTGGTGTCGCAGGGTGGATGTGTTTCCACTTGTTTTTTATGTGCAGGGTGTAGCACATGAATGTCATAGTTTAGAGGACAAACAGACGACACGTACACCCAAACACACATTCCATAACTAAACCAGCGAACACAAACACTTTCAGGAAAAACGAAAGAAAGCACTCCATGCAAGTCGTGGGAAACAGGTGATGTTTCCGTCATAAAAGGAGTGGAAACTTGCTCTTAGTATAAACATTCATTAAAGCTAGTTGCGGGTCATAGCTGTAAGGAAGTACAGAGTGACTTTACTTCATGGATCAAGAATGTTGGTCTTCTCTGCAACTCTCCATAAATGAAACGTGTGCAGCAACTTTATTTTTAGTGTTTTTGTTTCCGCAGTTTTCCCAGAAGCCAGTGCTGCGGGAATTTTATATACAAACAATCTAAATGTTTCTCCTAGAATCACTTGCATGTAAAAGTTTGAAATGGCTTTTCAACAAGATATACCAAAAAAATAGAAAGTCTTGATGAGTTTTATAATTGCAATTGATCTGATTCTTTTTCTTTTGTCCCAATCTTGATTTTCTAGCCATCTTTCCTTTTAATAACTCAAATTAACAGCTTGTTAATGGATCTTTTTTTTTAAATGAACAGGAGTGTAATAATTTACAAGACAGACAAAATCATTCTGTTGTTTTCAACAACCTTTGCCATCTTATGTTACCACGGTTAGCATTACAAACTGTAAACACTAGTCTCTGTGTATATTACCAAGCAACTGCCAATACTTATCTAAGCTATTTTCTAAACGCTCGAAAGGATAAAATCCAAGCATCTTTGTTTTGCACTGTTTTTTTTTTTTTCCTGCTGAAAGTCTTGCCCTCTCTCACCATCCTGCAGCCTGGATAAACCGCAGCCATTTCCCACACGTTTTTGTTGAAAATCCAGTTTGCTTCTTACATCACTGTGTTTCCTCTCACTCCTTTTAAACACCTGACTGATGCTGAAAATACCAGAGCCTGACTTTACTCAGTCTAAGCTTCACGGTTTCCACTGATTCATCATTTACGCTCAACGTCCCAAAGGTTGGTAGGAATCATCCTCTGTGGAACTTTTGTGCCCAAAAGAAGTTTAGTAAGAAACGACCAGAGCTGCAAAGGATGAACTTGTGTATCGAAACACTGAGACCTACATGCCTCTGTAGTAAATAATTTTCCAAAAGTGCTTCTTCACAATTAAGAGATGGTTCTAATGAATATGTCAGTCATTTTCTGTGAGTAACAGTGAAGAGTGTTGCTAGCTTGACTTCGAGGTTTTGGCTCTGATTTATTCTGTGATTGGACGGAAATCTGAATTTTGAGTTAAAAAGTTTCCAGTCACAGGCTGATTTCTCAGTTCATCTATTTTTTTTTTTTAGATCCATTTCACAGTAACATTTCAACATGTAAAAAATGTGTGTTTGTGTTGTAAGTACAATTGCCTCTGCCGAATGTTTGTTTGAGCCTGATGGAAGCCACCTGTTTGGTAGGATTTTTATTTACAAGGATTTCCTTTTTCCAGAAACAGTTTAGGATCTGTATTCCAACACGGCATGTCACCCTAAAATTGTCTTTCTTCCTAATTAGAAACATAATAGTGCTATAGATTTCTAAGGGGTTCTGAATGCCACATCTATCGCTGCGTCTGTCAGCTTTGACTTGCAAATGTTAGTTAATAAGTTAATTAAAAAAACTCTGTACGCCATATGAGGACGACGACAGGAAGTACTCTGAATGCTGCATCATCTGTCTCTCTGTAAGTTACTAGTTTCCAGTACGCATCTTAGCACATCAAACAGCCGCTGCCTGACTGAAATACTCCCATATTAACATTATAATTGATAACTAAAATAAAAGCAGATCAAGATTTGTGTGGCGGTTATAAAACGTGATGTCTGGTGAAATCTGTGTTTTGTTATTTTTTTTCTGTGTTCATTTAGACCACAGCTCAGTGGTGAGTTCCTACATGAGGGGTGAGGTTCTGTCCAGGGACGCTCAGTCCATCATGTTGGCCTGCTTTCTGGTGTACCGGTCCATCCCGTGCTTCAGAAATACGCAAGCAAATCTGGAGGGTAAGATATTTTCTCTCTCTCTCTCTCTGACATGTTTGCAGAAAACTTCCTCAGTGTTTATGTAGTGTGTATATCCTGTGTTTACGAACATGCTGTTTGAAAACGGCAAGAATTGCTTTTACTTAATGAATATTAGGATTGTATAGAGACCTTTCTATGCACAGTTTTAAAAATGAAAATTTGAATTATTTTTGAGTCACAACCTGCAAATCCACCTTTAGTTTCTGTTTGAGACTTTTATCTTGCACAGCCTCCAAGATGCATCATGTTGACATGCTAATCTACTGAAAAAGCTAGATTTTAATTATTTAGCATCTGAAATAACTACACTAGCAGGGCTTGTAAGTTGCAATATGAGAGTAAATGCAGATGGCTTCGTTGGAAATGACTCTGTCTTGTCGTGTTTCCCTACAGGCTGCAACTCATTTGCAGATTTATTATTGCGTAGCAGCCAGCTGGGCATCCCTCTGAGAGACCTGTTGAGACTGGTGTCCATCCTCCTGAGTCCTGCATCTGGATCGCAGTCCCTGCTGTTCCCCCTGCAAGCATTTTCATCCTGATGCTCCAAGCCAGTCAGTTTGAATCTCAGGGATGAAGCTCAGCCTTGTGCTGCAAGAAGAGGTGGGGGAAACAAAAGTGTCAAATTGTGACGCCTTCAGTGTTGCAGTGGAAAAAAATGGAGAATATAGACTTTAAACCTCCGTTAAGTGGAATAACGTATGTTTTTTTTTATATATGTGCTAGTGATGTATTTTGCATTTTTTATAGCGTTAACAGGTAAAACTGCAGCAATCATGCTGCATACGCACCAATTTTATGGTGCAACTAATCTATTGTGGGACTGAGTCCAGCATCTTTCATCAAAGAGCACCAAAAGTAAGGCATGACAATAAAAGAGAAAATACTTGTAAACATTCTGGTCTTTTTGTGTCTATTTTTATTTTTATTTTTTCTATACCATGCTCAGTTTTCTGTCACGTCTTGTTTATTTAGCACAGATGCCAGAGTGGTGTTGGCAGCATTTCATCCCTGTGGTCAAGATAAATGCACTTTGAAGTTATTCAGAGATGAAGACATGTTGTGTTGTTTCTGGTGGTTCCCCACATGAAAGGATTCCCCTCGACTTCCAAAGCAGAGATGCAAATCTGTAGTCACTACTTGTTGTTCTGGGAAATGGCGGACTTTTAGGTCCATGCTTCTTTCTTGTGCCTCGAAACAAAATGATGCCTTTGAGCCTGAAGTTATCAAATTCTTTTTCTTTTTCCTTTCAGTTCTTTTATTTTTGGACTTTTTCTCTAACACTTGTTAAAGAAAATAACATTTCTGATATTAGGATCTAACATGGTAGCTGTGTTAATGAAAACCTTTTTGGTGACTTCACTGAAATCTTTTCAGTATGACACAGAAAGGAGCTTTACTTGAGAATCCATCAGTCAGCATTGGGAAACACTTAAATCATTCTTGGTATCCATAAAAGCAGAGAGTTTCTTTAAACTACACCATAAAACAGTCAGCAGACCACAACACAAGCATCCAACTAGTTAAAACAATGATTTCTATAAAAACAAACAAAAAAAACAATCCCAAAGTGCTCAGGAAGCATTTTCTTCTGTCCTTTCTGCTGCCTAGAACACATTCCAACACTTTCTGATAGTATCAGACATTTTCAGTCGCATGAAAAGGATTTGTTTAGGCAACAACTTGAATCCCGAGACCAGTGGGGTCTGTGCAAGCAGCGCGGGAATTATTGCATACTGTACATGCTTGAAACTTGGCTTTGAAAGAAAAATTCCAGTCACGCAGATCGAAGCTGTTTCTGTAGCTGCTGCCAGTTGTAGTTCAGCTACATAGTTTTGATGAGCGGTTTCATTTTCTCCAAGATGTAAATGTTAATCAGACTGCTGAACATTCTTATTTAATGAGTCCTGTTGAATTTTCCTTAACTGATTCTTGGCAAGTCCTATTACTTGTCCTGGTACTTCAAGAGACTATAAGCTTTTTAATCTTGATGCTTCTACTGAGGAAGGAAATCCTTGTATCATGTGGTTGGGGTGTGTGTGTGCGTGCGTGTGTGTGTGTGGGAAGATGTGCTGTGTGTGTGCTTGCAGTTCTGGATCTCTCTCTTAACCAATAGCTCGGAGAACATTCCGGAGCAAATGGAAAACATCCGAACAAACAAGTGGTCCACACCCTTGTCCCAGAATTGCCACACAACGAGCAGCTCTTCATTCCCGTAGGAAACTAGTGGTACAAAGTGTTTGCTTTGCTAAGAGACTTCTCTTAACTCAGTGCTAGTTAGGCTTGATGCAAATTGCAGCTGGGTTTACTTTATTGTGTACCAAGCTACATTTAACTGGGGACTTTTCTGTGTGTTTTGGGTGTTCTTCTCTTCATGTTGAAGCTTATTCTCTGTTCTGCCACACATGTGGGATCTTAAGAGTCTATTAAACCTTAAATTAGGTGATCCACCCATATTTAGATTCCGTTGTCTCCGTGGCAGCACAAAGTCTGAAGAAGTGATTAATAACGCCGGAAAAGGCATCCAGACCGGATCCAGGTGATTCCAGAGGCTTTAAAAGGAAGAGATTTTCAGAGCTCAAGGAATGTGGAGGAATCTTTGACACAAGGAAACGTTTGTGGGTATTTCTGTTGTGTCTTACTTCCTGGATTTTTTCATCACTCACGATTGTTTGGGCAAAGGCTTGACACGGTAGTTGACTCCACCTAAACAACAATGCTTCACGTTCTTTTCATCACTGCCAGCGCCGTTTGTTTCCTGCAACGACGTTAGACGCACGGAAATCAAATTTCACATCATCCGTGTTCCGAGTTAGGGCATTCTTTATGAGCAGCAGAAATCTGGTTTACCGTCTCGAGGTTTCGTTAATTTTGAAGTCAGTTGCTACAGACAGGTCAGACACTGACAAAACTGACTCCCTCCAACACTGCTAACAATGCTAATAAAAGAAAAAAAAATGTCAGGTAGATTTGTCACAAGGCTTAAGAGAAATCACATTAGTAGTTCTGGTAATTTCTTTTTTTTTTAAAACACCCCACACTTGATCTGCTTTAGAGTAGATACGTTTTCATGGAGCATTTGTGACAAAACCAAACTCTAAACAGACGAACTGCATAAAATTTGCTTTCAACATCAATATTACTGGCAGATGAATGATTAACAGTGGACTTTTGGGTGAAAAATGGAAAGATCAAAGTCATGATGGCTGAAACTTGATGATTTCCTGGTCAGCAGTGGTCAATACCATATGTGGAAGTAACAAAGACCTGATGAAAACATAAGTCAATTTGCCCCCTTTTTACTTGTATCCATCCAGATTTTCTGTAAAGTTGGTAAATACTTCACATGCCAACATATGACCTTTACACTGTTACATCTGTCTTGGGCGCATAGCATCACGACTTTAAGATATTCACGCTTCCAGCACATTGCACTGGGCTGTTTAATATGCCTGTGGTTTCCTGGAAACGCATCCCATTCCTGTCGGTGCGTCTTAGCAAATATTCCAGGGAAATGTCACATGACATTGATCAGCAAGCGGAGTCCACAGGAAACCAGTACAGCCCATGGGTGTCTTCCAGATGATCAAAGTGTGGGTGTTTAACAGCCGGAGGAGTCCGGAGCCTCTGCTGATCAACCCTTAAAAAGGTCTTAACGTCCCTGTTGCTGTGATGCTAAGGGGAAAAAATGTGCTTAAAAGCAGCATTATGCCATTTTAAACCACGGAAAGCTTTCTACAATTAAAGAAAAGACTATCAGACAGCTTTAGATTGTTTCCATGTGCCCATGCTTTAGCTGTGGATGCAGCACACAAGAGTTGAGAGATAAGCCTCGTTAAAGCAAAATTAAAAATATCAGAAGACTTCTTTATGACTCTGCTCTACAAAGCTATACGAACACTCCAGACTAAAGCATACTGATCTTAATCTTATGCTTAACTTGTCAAAGCTACATTTTTCATTATTTTGTGCAGCAAAAGACACATGGTAATGTTTCCAAATGACTTGAAGTGTTTCAAGACCTTTAAAAAGACAGGACTCGGATGTTTGTTTTTTTCTTAAAAACCGAGTAAAGTTCAAACAAATGTTCTAGCGAGGCTAACATTTACATTAGTTTACATTTTCAGCACAGTTCCTGAAGTTTGCACACTTTGAGGTCTACGTTTTTCCCCCCGTCAGAGATTATGGAGGCAACGTTCCGGTTAGTCTTTCCTTCCCACTGTGGACTCGAGCTTGATTGGGTGGCTACATAGTTTCAAAGTCAGACTTGATGCAATTAGCCAGGTTCTCATTTAGACTCATTGCTTTTCTCCAGTGGATCTTCACAGTTAGAAAACCAGTCCCCCATCGGGGACAAAAGGATGATGCAGTATCTTGCTGAAATCGGCAAGAAAGACCTTCACTGAAAACCTCTGGTTGGTCCAATATTCTTGGTATGCAAGTTCAGGTTGTTGGGCCACAATTTCATCGGGTTTAACAGAGAAAATTCATTTTTAATTGCTTTTAGTCTCTCCACTGAGTAATGGGTTTGGGGTTTTATGTATGAACAGGCTACTTTCCAATGGAGATAATTGAGTCGGCATTGACTACGTAGGCCAACACACGCAATTTAGACAGAGAGGCGAAGGTGTTGAACCGTCATCACACTGCAAGGATTTCAATATGTGCAAGATTCAGATATTAAACTAAAATCAGATGTCACTTTGGGTGGATTCTTCTCAGCCATGCCCGATCAGGTCTAAGTGTAGAAAAAAATGTTTTATTGTGTAATAGTGTGGCAGATTACACTGCAGCGTGTGTTGGGAAACGGACAACCTTGAGTGAATGTTGCTTTTCTTTTCTTTTCGTTTTTTTAAGCAGCTCATTATCTGTGAAGCCTGTGGGAAAAGGAGTGCTGTCTCTCTGGGGGGAAAAAATAAAACGCCATTGTGTTTGTTTCCACAATAATCGATGTGTGTCAGAGAGAACACGCCCTCCACCTTTTGTCTTTTCTCACGTCTTAACTTTATCGGGAGTTTTGTGCATTCAGTTTTAACACTCGTGTAAACAGTTCCTTCCCAGGCTGTGATCTTCTCTTGTAAACAACGGGCCGACCGAGGACCACCAAGGAGATGAAACGCAAGGAAAGTAGGCAAGAATCGAGGGCAAACCTCTGGAAAAGTCCGATTTTTACCTCCAAAGATGCATTTTCTCTGCCAACTATGAAAAGTGGAGAAAATGACTGAAATCCCGCCATTAACGACAAGTAATGGAGCCCAAACAGGGACATTAATGGAACAGAAACGTTGTTAAAAAGCCTGCTCACTCCTCTATTTCCATCTTGTCGTGACCTTGTGTGATTTTTCTAATGATTCTTTCACCACAGGACAAGAACTCGTAAAGTTTTTTGTTTTTTAGACCAAAAACAAAACAAAAATCTATATATAGCCACTGATTTACCAGTCTAATTAGTGTAAATATTATTCATGAGACTTTAATCCCAAGCCCCTCCAGTCCAAGTCGTTGACTAAAACCCCCATCTCTGCCTTGGGATCCAAACATTAAAAGTATTGTGTTGTCAAATTTTGAGTACATCTAAAGTTAGATCCATTTAATTCAAACTCTCAACATTATGGCTGAAAAGTAAAAGACTTTAAGTGTTTTTGCAATGGTCCAGAGAAAGTCCAGATCTCAACTTGATTTAAAAGCTGCATTGGAAACAAAAGGGCTGTACATAAATGGATACTTATAAACCTCAGTGAGACGGAGCATTGTTGCAAAGAAGAGTAAACTAAAGTGGAATCTCTCACAATGATGTCAGAGACCGATCATGTCAAACAGAAAGTGACTGCTTCACTTTTTTTTCTTTTTTTTTCTGTCTGTTAAAGGTTAGATTTACAAGTTACTGAATCATGGTGTACTACAGTGGTTGTCTTTTGGTCTCATATTTGTTTAATAGACAGTAACGCCATGGAATATGCTGGTATTGTTTTTTTGCTCACGTTGTGGGTTGGGCACATGGCTGCTGGTCGTCAGCGGTTTGTGAACAAGTTCTCATGGCGTAGTAGAGAGGGTGTGTTTAATAAAAACTGATTTCATCTTTACTTTTTTTTTTTCCCAGAGCTTACATCATCCTCTCTTACATCTGAGGCCGGGCTTGAGGATAAGATGGATTGCTTTCTTCAAGTCAAATTTCTGCCTCAAGTGGAGGAATTTGGGTGTCTTGATGAGGTGTTTGAGTGATGATGGGAAGAGTTGGGGTAGATTGCCTGGAGACCCAATTGTGTCAAATTTTCTTCAGTAATACTTGTGCCACTTCAATCTGGTCTGGTGAAGAAAGAGTTCAGCCCCAAAATGAACCCCAGCTGAACCCAGCTCCGTTACTTATCAACCCAAGCAGAGCACTTGGACGTTTGGTCAGTTGGTTTTACAGCTGTTCTGCACTGTACAATGGCTGCTGGAAAAGACCAACTACTCAGAAACCACTTGCTGCATTCTTGTTGGCTGCGCAGGAGGCTCCACTTCTGCTTGTCAAAGATGTGCGGTTCTTTAGTTGCAGTCATTTTCACATGCGAGTGTAAACGTTAAGTTGGGAGGCATGGCCAGCACCAGCTTATTTGGATTTAAAGTGACAAGAGGCCCTGAAACAAACAGCTCTTTCTAAAAGTAACACAGGTCGAACTAACCAGACTGAAAACTCATAATCTATGAATGAACAGGTTTTGTATAGCCCATAGACCTATCCTGACCTGTTCAAGGAAGTATAAGAAGTCACTTTTAAAACATCCAACTCAGTGCAGTTGGAACAAAACAAAGTTTTTCCCACCTGTATGCAAACAGGTGATCTGCATGTCGGGCTGCTTTCACACCCTTATTTACTTAGATTAGGTTTTCCTCTGCATGCTGCTCAAAGCACAGAGGGAACTGCTTCAACGGGATTTAGAACAATTTTTCAAGAAACACGACTGAAACATCTGGTGTGGGAGGACTTCCTGACATGTCACCACATCTGCGTTTCCCTCTTCTCTAACGTCCACTTTTCTTCCAAAAGGTCAAGCGAACTATAAACCCAGCGGTTGCGTCACATCTGGTGCAGTAGTTGACGATTGCAGACCTTGTCACGTTATATAACTGTTTATGTAGAAACTGACTAGATTGCACTCCGGTTTGTGTCTTACAAAACAAAGTGCGCTTCCTTGGGAGAATCCTCTTGACTCCTTTTGAGAAGTAACATTTAATGACAGAAGGTGACACATTTGAGCATGTAGTGGGGGGTACAGGGACAACCTCTTTCTCCTCTTTGTAGCATGTGTCTACGAAGCTAAACGAAACAAGCTGCAAGGAAGTCACTCCCGTTTTTATATCAGCTTCTGCTTTTACTTCCTCCATGTTCACAAAAAGGCTCTAAATTTCCCTTTTGGATATGCATGACTTGTTTTTAATATACCAGCTTCCTCCAACATAAGCAAATGATATGAAAATAGCAAAATATAGTGTCCTAGTAGATTTAGCATTGGTTTAAATTGAACTCTACAGGACCTCCCATCAGCTTAGAGAAGCCCTTACTCTTCATGCAGTTCACTATACTGTGAATTTTTTTTTTAAATCAAATTGTTTGCAGCATTAAAAAGTGATATGATGATAAAAACCAATCAGAAGACGAAACTACATCTCTGTCAATTTTGGACCTTACAGGCATCCAGTAGACTTCGTGTCAGTGACAAAACTTATAGGGCCAGTGTACAATGAAAAAGTTTAAGCGTATCTACTGTATCTACTGTTCATGTAAAATTTAACACTTCTATAAAGTTTATTTTTTATTTTTTTTTTATGTTGGCTTGCAGTGATATATTGTGCTGATCTGTTTTCACAACAGCTGGATGATTCGCCGTAAGATTTAAATCACAGATGGTTCGCTTTACGCTGGGAAAGTACCAATCCTCCCGGCACAGGCCATGAAAAGACTCTGCAAACAAAACTTTGATGACTGTAATTGTCTGCAGTTCCTGATGTGCAAACACAAAAGTTGTGAGACGAATCCTTCAGAGAGTGTTTTATGTAGCCCGACCCCTGGAGACAGGTATTTTCCCTTCACCAAGGAGCCGTGTTGCCCTGCGAGGCACCAGAGTCCCGTCGAGGGTGGACCCCACAACTCTGGTGCCGTAGACTACACCAGCACATCCTCCATGAGCCCGCATGAACTGAATGGGCACAGAAGGTGGATAGATGCTATTACAAGTACAAAATGTTCAATAATGTAATCTGTAGAAGTGGGATAATGGATAATAGTTGTAGAATTCAAAGTGCCGCCATGGTAAGAGTTTTAATTTTGGAAAGGTAAAGACATGAATACATCTTTGTGTTTTTTGGCAGAGCTTTAAAGTTTGTAGAAAATTGTACACCTTGAAAGAGAATCGATGGCGTACTAAAGATAAGACGGTTCACAAGATTTAGGTCTGGACTGGTTCTTTCCAACTCATGATTATGCTACGATCCAGTCCTATACACAGGCTCATCGTCCGACTTAAGGTGAACCAGTCTCACGTATTCTGTTACAGAAAAACATTCCCACGGCATGATGCCACTGGCGCCATGCCTCACCCTAAAGATGGTGTGCAAATTTGGACACACACACACACACAAACACTTTGCATGGACAGAGCCACCATGCTCCACGTGTTGACTCTGTCCTACACGTGGAACATGTGCAGGACATGAAGCCCACATGGCTTCCTTTCAACGGTGGCCGTTCTGTTTGCCATTTTGTGGAGTGCATGCCTGAAACTGTGGGATTCTTCTTCCCACCTAGAGTTTCCATGGCTCTCTTGTCGACTCCTCTGATGAAACTCATTGAAACTCGTGTATAAATTTTCTTCTGCTTTTCATGTCTGCACTCATTTGGCCTATGATAAAATCCCACAAACATCGAAATGTGTTTTGCTAGTGTGGCAATGTGGGGAGAAAAATGTGTTTAAGGGCTTTTCTCTTGCTAGATTTCGACAGTTAAAGCTGCAGTAAGTCACTTTTTTTTCATATTTTGTAAAACTTTCACTATGTCGTGATTGTATATTATGAGATGGCATATGAAAAGATCGAGCTCCACCATCTCCCCAATCAGAGCCAGGAGGAGGGTCTTAGTGCTGTCAATCATCCTCGGCTACATGCTGCTTGATGTACCAATGGTAGAGAAACCATTGGTACAGGGAAACTGTTTGAGTATTATTTGTGACCATGCTAACTAGCCTTAGCATTTGTGGCAGACTGTTATCAGGAGGAAGTTGTAGCATAGCAGAAAATAAGGGAAGACTTGGTGTCAACAGCATATACAAGAATGATTGACAGCGTTAAGACCTTCCTCCTGGCTCTGATTGGCTGTTTCAAATGAGCACGGGGAGAAGGCAGAGAAGCTCACTTGTTTCACAGATTATCTCATACCACACCGTCATGACATCGTGACAGTTTTAACATATCTATCTATCTATCTATCTATCTATCTATCTATCTATCTATCTAATTTTTTTTTTATTACAAACTGCAGCTTTAAGCTGTTTTAACTTCTGTTTTTTTGCGGAAGAGAAGGTTTCATTTCTCTCCCATTCCTCACCATAATCGGTGTCATCACTTATTGCATTGTTTGTTAAAAGGTCCGGAATGTCTGCATGCTTCTGAGCGTGGGATCACGGCTCATCCGGGAACCAGAGAATTCCATTCATGACCAAGCCTTCTCTGCTGCGGCACAAATGGGAGGTCTTGAACTGGTGGGTGTGCCCAGAAATGCGAAAATCTATTACTCTGCAAGTCTGTCAGACGGGCTCAGTATGAATGGTGGAGCCGCAGCGGAGCGGGGAGGCTGGTGCAGCAGTTAGGAAGGGTAGGGGGGGGGAAGATGGGACAGAAAGCGCGCACATGGGTTCCTGGAGCTCATGTTCAGGTGGGGTGGGAGGAGGACGGGAGGGAGATTTTAAAAAAAAAATTATTCCGACCTGCAAAAGCTTGAAAGTGAAAGAAAATGTGTCGGGGTCATGTTGGTCCTCAGTGCGCGCCTCGTGAATGCTTGGCTGATTTAAAAAAAAAAAAAAAAAAAAAAAGCAAACAAAACGAAAAAGAAAAAAAAAGAGCAAAGACATGCAAAAGTTGCGACTGGCCGCCAGTGACTCGGGGTAAGTCTGTGAGTTCTTTTTTTTTGTTGTTCTATGAATTAAACGCATAAAAAAGTTAAGATAAGTTCTCCACTTCACAGCTGTGCGGTCCCTTCAAAGCCCAAATGAGGAAGCAGCTTGTGCCTGTGACTTTGATGAAGGTGCATTTACCTAAACTGATTTTTTTTTCTTTTTTTGCAACTTGACTGCAGCTACGACTATATTTTTTCTTTGAATTGCACTTGACACATCAGAGATGGAGTTTAGAAAAGCTGAAAGCTTCTGGAGGCCGTGCAGCGTTCACTCATGCATAATGGGCGGATTGTGCAGAGATAAAAGGAAGTATGCGGTGTCAGACAGATAGTATGCAGGTCCTCCTCTTCCTTTTTTATTTTTATTTTTTTTTAAAAGTTATTGAATGGCTTGACCTGACGCAAGGTTATTTAGCTCTGCGTGATGCATCATAGCACCTGTCAGTAACTGCATCTTCATCCACAAACTTAAAAAACATCAACAACCAAAAAAAACAAAAACAAAACTATCTATATAAAATCTCACTGTCTATTTTTGAAACCACCGTCAACTCCTATGAGAGACTCGAGCCGGAATGCAATGGGCGTCGCCTAAATTATTAATCCATTCTCCGGCTTCTCGGGAAGTTGGGTGGTGCGTTCACGGGGCGCTTGAAGTTCCTTTATGAGCCATAATTAGAACTTTCAAGGCCGCGACTAAGCTACTCTTTATTGTCAAGTCTTCAAAACTGCCCTTAATGAGAGCATAACAATGAGAAAGCCTTTAATGGCCCAATTTAAAAAAAAAAAAAGCCTAATGAAGTCCCGTGTAATGTTCGACACAAGCCTTGAAGCGGACACAGCACACACACGAGAACTTTTTGGGCTAAATGCAGACATACTGGGTGGAGGAAACTGACGCCGCACGTCAACGTCAGCCCCTATGTTTAGATGGGATGGCGGCAGCATGATGCTGTGGGGATCCTCCTTCCACTAGTGCTCTGGGTTCGCTTTTGTGAAGGAAAAGTGTTGAACTTTTTTGGACTGATTTAATATTTTCTTTTTCAGGGTTATATTTCCTGTTAAAGTTGTTTGTGTTAGATTTGAAATCACCAGCGTCAACTCAGAGCCACCTGCAGACGAATAAGTCATTGGTTCAATGGAAGATTTTTGGGTTTCAAACCGATTATGTTAGAGTGCAGAGTAAAAAAAAAATAAAACAAAACAAAACACAACCTCCATGGCTTGTTAAGTGATTTTAATTGAAGACACATTGACACGTTGCTGCTGTCCAGTTCCGTTTGAATTGATACCTCCCAGCCTGTTCTACTGGGTTCAACACAATTGTGCATATTTGCACCAATTCAAAGTACACAAGAAACCACCAAATGGGATAAGATGTCCTGAGAAAATAAGATGCATTGTCGAAGCTCCACTTTAAGAAACACAATGTCATTGTTTTCTTTTTGCAACATACTCCTATTGGTTTAGAAAAAAAGAAAGAAAACTTGTGTCATGGCTTTTATTAGCAGTGTCACAGGATGCTTTGGCACGCCATGTTCGAACTCGGAGTATATCTCAGTCTTGTGCAGTCTCCATCTATGTGCTGTTCTTGGTAATAAACCATTATTGTGAGCCACAGATGTGAAGGAGATGGCCTTAAGCCTGAATTCTTGTTACTGCATTTGAGACTCTTATTTTGAAATGAGACAGGAAGTGCAGTATTTTGGCTCTAGAAGAAAATGCTGACAAAAAAAACAAAACGGTGCTCTCTCTAAGAATACCTCGACTGGCTAACCGCTAGTTGCTAACTATTCTAAAGCTAGTGTCTTTCTGTTGACTGTTTCACAGAATCTGGACTGCAGTCGTGCACCTGTAGCACATTTTCTAAATATATAGAAATGTCTTGCCTGAACTTGAACAGAAAAGAGTTTCTTTAAAGCACATTTGAGCTCAAATCTTGTCCCGTCCTCTTAAACCCACTATTGTAAGTCGTCCTGTCTGCTCTGGATGTAACTTTAGGTTTTAGTTCTCGTTTCTCTCCCCCCAGACCGAACGTAGCCTCCTACTGAACTTTGAAGGAACCTCCCGAAAGTCTTCAAGCTACATGTTAATGAAAACATATAGCTTCTTACAACATTTATTGGGAAATGCTACAGATATATCAGATTAAAATGACTTGCGAACGTGGTTTTTAGCTGAAAAATAGTCCTTCCTCTGATCTATACCACTTTCCTTTCACATCAATTTCCTGTTTTCAATAATATTTGAAGTTACCTTTTGACTTTAAAAAGTGTTTTATCTTTATTCGTCACACTTAGACTGTTTCTTTTTTCTTCTTCTTCTTATTTTCACTTTCTAAGAAAAGACAGCTTTTCTTTCATGCAAAACTCAAAGCATCTGGTGTTTTTTTTTTTTTTGCTCAACTCTGTTTTACCTTCCTTCTTCACATTTTCTTTTCCCTGTTGCCGCCAACCGACTTCTCTGCTCACCCCCCACCGAACATGTACATTAACCATGCCTGGCGGTGTGAAGTGTGTGTGAGAGTTTCATAATGAGTGACATGGGGATTCCCTGTCCCTGTTTCCTTCATTCATGTGGCTGGAGTCTGAGGTGGTGCAGAACTGTCAACCCGGATATGAGCTGAATATTGAGTGTGTTTTAAAAGAGAGAGGAAGAGAAACTATGTGAGAGTGAGCATGCATGCGTGTGTTTGTGTGCGTGTGCACAGAGCGAGGGAGTGTGTTTGCATATTTTATTGGTCTCGCATTTATTCAGAGAGGGTTGTACTTTGAGATAATTTGTTCTGTGCTTTTATCGCGTTATTTTCTGCCTGATGCGCTGCTCGGCAACCTTCGCAGCACAAACTTCCTCTTGTCACTTGAGGCACTTTGCATCCACAGCAGCGATGCTGTGGATGCAAAAGGAAGTGAGGCTTGTAAAGTCTTGCAAGATGTTAACTGATGCCGACTTATAAATACATCAGTGACAAGATCTTAGATTATGTAAGAAGTATTTTTAATCTAGATTATGGTAAGGTTGAGAAGGTGCACAGCAGCACCTCGTTTATTTATACAGCGCCGTTAAAGGGATATCCAAACGCTATATTGTCATGTTTCACATAAGCCAAGAAAGTATTTGCACAGGAAACAGATGAGGCTTCTGTGTAAAATAAGCTAACACAATGTGTAAAGCATTTTCGTTGAAGTAATTCATATGTAGAGGTACGCATGAAACTACGGGCAGCTTCTTATTGCAGGTAAAATTCTAACTGCTTAGAACCTTTTAGCAAATCCTAACCTTACTTAACCCCTATTAGGGTGCAACAGCAGACACACTGCAGCCACTGTCAAAGCGAAGCAACACTAGTTTCTGCACACATTTCACATGCAGCAGTACGTCTCTGTGGGGCATCAGCAAAAGTATTCTCCATTTTCAGATGAGGTGTGAGTACATTCTTGAGTTTTAAAGGAACTCTTCTGATAAATCCTCTCTGCATAAATCCAGTGGACTTATGTTCCCCTCCAAAAGTCTGGGTTAGTTTTTGACATAGTTTAATCAGAACTGAGATTACCTTGCTTTAGTGTGCCACCCAGTGGTTTCTTAGTGTAGTACAATTTTTTTTGAAGTAACGTCTTAGCCTGAGCTTGATAGCAGAAAGGTCTCAATCAGTCTTGGACAATAAAATGGCTCTGGAGTGTTGATATAAAATGCTGGAAGAGCAATAATTATTAAACGAGCTGCAAATGTCAATTAAACAGGACGGGTGGTATAAATTTATACCTTTAAGTTAGTGTTCACTAGAATCTAAGAAGTGCCATTTAGGTGAACTAATTTTACTAAACAAAACACAAGTGAAAGCACTTTTGATGGAGTGCAGACTTTAGTCTTACCAGTACTAATGTGTTTTCTCAATAATATATAATATGCAGACATAACCTGCTGCTTTGGTCAATTTCCATCTCTCTCAGGAGGATAAAAATGCTTTCCTCCCCTGTTGTTAGTGTTTCTAATATCCTGTTTTAGATTTTAGTTTTGTAAACAATGGTTAGCATGAAAGGTTTGCATACTATGCAAACCATTTATGCATAAAGAAGCTGATTGGCAAAGGATCCTCCACTTACGTCCCCCTCCATCCCACTCCATTACATTCGTCACTATGTTCTATTTTTAAAATTCCACTCAGTTTGCATCTGGAATTTTCCTGCAGTTTGAGCTCTTTAGGAATTCATTTTGTTTGGCTAAAGCTCCTTGGTCGCAGCAGGGGTATTTAAAAAAAAGAAGAAAAAAAGCTCCCTTTCTCTTGTTACTGTGCTGCTCGTCCTTTGTGTTGCGAGTCGGTAAGCATGGAAATGAAGTCAAAGCCGGAACCAACTGATTGCAGGTTGCTTTGTGTGTGCTGTGCCTCCTCGTTGGCAAATAAGAGGGAAATGTGCATGCAAGATGTTGCTCCGGAAACTCAGGCCGAAGTTGAGCAAAAGTGATTGCCAAAGTTGCGAAGGTCGCCTAAAGTTCAGCTTCAAACTGTCTCAGACAGGTGAGGCGCGGCTGAAGTTATCGGCTCTTTGACTGTGGATGAGCCACGGTAAACCTTCTCTTTGGTGGTTGACGGGTCATGCGGGCACTGAGCTTTAGAAACATGTCACGCCTAAATGCTTTCCACATGGTTCCACCTGGATGTGACTCAGACGGTGTAGAATTGAACGGGCCAGTCACAGAATGGAGGCTTGAATTTGTGGGAAAAAATTCTCTAGTACGTATCAAGGCTTTTTTATTATTAGCAATTGAAACTGAGAAACCATTTTACCGCATAAGGGCCTGTAAATAAAAGAAAGATAGATAATATAACACACTTTGATCTGCTCAGACAGCCCACAGCGCCACATGCAGCAAATGCAAATTGTGGAGCTGATGACACAGCTGCATGATTGGCTGTACGGGGCTTCAAAACCAGACTGAAACATGAAACCTTATGCATGGCCTAGAACGCTAAAATGAATGTGTACCATTTTATAGATTCAAAACCCCAAGCAAAGCAACTAGTTCTGGGGAAAATACATTAAAATTGTCCAATTGGTGTGACTACCAGGCTTCCTTCTTGTAGTAATCTTCGTGACGGACCAGAAAAGCTATAAGATGATTCTTGCAGGGGACTGCTAATCTTAATGCAATACTTGTGCTAAAAACAACCCCTTTATAATAACTTGATTATGCATATTATTGGAAAAGACGCAGTGATGAAGATTAGCTGTAATGCAGTCCAAACACGGCCGACTTTTACCTAGTCTGACTTCTCCGCCATAGATGGATCGCTTCACTTTTCTGAGCTCGCTGTCAACACTTCCTCCAGCACCTAATTCTGCTCGGAGGCAAACATGGAGTAATTATGATTTGCAAAAATGCAAATCACAAGTGGTTCATTCAAATGAAAGCGAGCCTCCTGTCTAAGGCCGCATTAACAAAGTCAGCCGTTGCGTCAACCACTGTGCAGAAACTAAAGCTTCTCTCAAGTCGGCTCGCTCGCTGCTTTTTCATTGTTGGCTCAAATTTTGACAACTTTGTTTCTAGTCATGCAGTCTCATTTTCCAGATTAGAAATAATTAATAATAATAAAAAAATTGCCTCTGGGTTGCAACACAGGTCCTTCAAACAGATTTGTCTTTAAACAAATTAGTCTCTTTATGGTTGACATTGACGTTATGAATGAGGAACTTTACTTGCACTTTCTTCAAACAACCAATGTTGAAACCCTGCAGCTGTGACTCCATTTTCATGTTCCCCATTTCTGTCAGAGCTGTTGTGCTGTTCCCTTTACATAAATAGTTTGACACTCTGTAAAGTATGATTACTTGCTATGCCTAAAACAGCATATTTTGTCTGTATTCACTTGGATCTAGGATGACTTTGTTCTAGTTTGTAGCATCAAACCCTGGGCTCACAGGGGGAGAAAATTAGCCTAGCATCACTACAGTCAAGTTTGAATTAAAATAGTCAATATTCCCCTTAGATTCTATGAAAAATACTCAGACTAAAAAAAAGTTTAAATGATCCAAGAGCTGATCTTGAAATTCCGAGTTTATGACAGAAAATGTATTACTCTGCTATTCTAGCTGTAAACTGAGGACTAGCTTACTAACTACATTTGATTAGTATCAGTTAACATCTCATAGCTGCTAGTAACTTCCTTAAATCTTAATAAAACTACAGAGTGTAGTTAGTTGGCAGTGTTTTTCCACTTTGTTACATCTACTTGGCTCCATTTTCTTTTTTCTCTTTGGTTGTGTTGACATTTTTATTTGAAAAAAGTCTAACTTCCTTTACAGCATGTAATGTGTCCTAGCATTCCTCCTCAGTCTCTGTTCTTTACTATACAAGAACTACAAAAAAAAAAAAAAAATCACCTGGCCACTTTAAAGAGATGTTGTTTTTTTGTAAGAACGTTTATTGAAATGTGAACTGGCTATGCTAACTAATGCTGGCTAGTCCCATCTTGTTGCTAACAAATGAGCGTTCCCAAATTAGCTATTGCACCAGTTGTGTTTGGAACAAACAAATAGTTGTCAGTACTCTTTGTTTGTACAACCATTAGCATACGTGTTCTATAGGAAGAGCTACAGAGAACAATTAAAAATAAGTTTTTATACCAATCAGTGACAGTTAGAGGTTCTGATTGCCATACCTCTGGTACCATCTCTTCCTGGCAACAAACAAGACCGATTATCACTGAGGAATTTTTCATGAGCTCTTGAGCAATCTATTTCTTGTAATACCAGTTGTTGCAATATGAGTTTATTTAATTGGTACTAGCCAGTCTGCATGGATTCTGCTTATTGCCTTTCTTTCTTTCACATCTCAGACAATTTTCTGATTGGAGAAATATTGTGAATCTTTTTGAACTTGAAAATGATGAGATCTTCAGGTATTTAACCTTTTCCAGCAAGAAAACACCACTCAACAACTCTTGGGTGTTTTCTTAGAAATCACTGTAAAAAAAAAAGAAAAAAAAAAAAGTACGTAGCAGAACATTTAGCCAAGAAGCTAAGCATCAATTCAGTGGTCGTAAATGCAAGTAGGTCTAGCTTGCAGCACGGGGGACAGTAGCACTTCCTCTTGCGCTCAACACCGAGCGACGTTGTGATACAGCCTATTTTAGTAAATTAAAAAGAAAAAAGCTATCTTCAATATCTCAGCTTTTCAGGAACTCAGAATGGCAGCTTTGTTTGTAGTTTGACAGGCGACTGATTAGCTTTCGAGCCTGAGGGTTTATGAGAATCTAAATCTTTTCTCATAACGCAGAACAAGAAAACCACAAAAAGCGTTTCACTAGACAAGACAGTTGCCTCAGTGAGTATTTTGCATAATAGATTGCAGAAGAGCTATTATCAGTATTTACTGACTTGTGTGGAGCGTTTGCGCAGGCTTGAGGGTGAAGGTGCAAATTGCAGAAGTAAAAAGGTGCTGTAAGCATGCATCGCGCCCATCATTCTAGCTGTTTGAAATCAATGTGCACATGGAGTGTTGGTGAACTGACTTGCATGATCTTCTGTTTAAAAAGGTAACTTTGGGCAAAAAGTAGCTTATTATGGTGGATATCAGAGCATGTGTGCACATTGGTTGTGGCGTCGGTGTCTCTTTCTGAGACTGGCTGACATCACTTTTCTGCACGTGTGATGGCTGTATATTTTTAGATACTCCATCTATGACACATAAGGTGCCTCTGATAGTATTCAGACTTTATCTAATGGAGGCACGAGTTGGGTTGACATCTGTTTCGCTGTCATCTTGAAGTTCACGACTTTCTTACAAGGTCTTTGTCAAAAGGCTTAACATGTGAGTTGCTTTAATCTGCTGGCGACAGCGGAGTCTTGCGCAGGAGCCAGTTAGACGACGCTCAGCGGCCAGGCAAGATCAAGAGGACGGATTCTCATGCCTTCAACGGCTCTCTGTTTGATTTCAGTAGTTGAACTCTCGAACAAATCCTGCAAAGCCGACGTAGCTCAGTCACACCTATACCCACACCCAGGCCTGCAGCATGCGAATACCATATGGTCACCGCACCATACCAGTTTACAGTTGAAGCCACTGGTTTCCAGTAAGACGTTGCCACAGCGTATGTCTGGGAAACAAGGGGGATACGCGTCGGTTCTCATGTAGATGCCATTTAAGGGGTTAACTGCCTCACAATCTGAATTAGGCAACTAACGGCTGCCACAAGCTCACCATACAATACTACTGTGGTGTTCTTAGTCAGAGCTACTGGTTTCCAGTAAAGAACTGCACCCGTCAGCTTCACAACAGAGGAAGTGGTGGTGGTGGAGCGCGAAACTCTGTTCATAAAAAGAAGAGAGGTTTCATCTGTCAATTGCTTTCCTTTTCAGGCAAAAGGCTTCTGCCTCTTCTTTCATGCGTCCTCTCCTTTGTATTTCATGCAACGATGTTGGGAGGATTTCCTGTCAGTGCCGCCATCAAAGAAAGGATCAAAGGTCATGGGAATAACATGGTGCATGAAACAGAAATTACTTTCTGCAGCTTCAGGTACTGATTATTTTTCTCACGCAGTCTTCACAGAGCATTTTAAAAGCAGGACTTGCATATCGTCACCTTCCTACAATAATAGCCTAAGTCCTTTTTTTTTTTTTTTAATTTTTCAAAAATTGTTTTTGTATTTGCCTAAATCATCTTTTGGCAAAAAGCAAAACAAAACAAAAACTTTGGCCATTATTTTAGGAAGGTTACGATATGTGCTTGTTAGCAAATGAAGACACAACTATCTGTCAGAGAACTCCTCGGATTTAGGATCTGAGAAAAAAAAGAGAGAACAAAATCTCTTGATGCACTGTAGTTTTGATTTTTAGATTCTCTAAGGTTTTCATACGTTGAGTTACATTGCCCTCTAGCGGAAGAGCCCATTTATTACATAAAACGGAACCAAACGGCAATGTTTCTGCACAACGTTTGCTGCAGCAAAAGAAGTTTCAATCTTTTGATGAAAGCAAAACTGGAGAGAAAACTATCGAGTTGATTTTTAGCCAAGTGCGACAAGGGAGCATGCAAATGAATGTCAGAGTGAATGTGCCATATTGAAACTATACTTGTAAAGCTGTTAGTCTGGAAGCTTGATCAGCTTTTCTTTTCCTTTCACATTAGACAGTGACTTCTGTCCTGCTGCTTGTTGTTAATTTTTGAGAGATTACAACAGATATTATAACAGCAATTATAAAAATCGTTTAAACAAACAATTTACCATCAAGGTTGGAGCCAAACTCTGAGGGCCAGGCCTTTCACTACTCTCTGTCTCCATCTGCTGTCTGAGTTTAAAGGGCGCAGATCTCACAGACATCCTTCTTAGTTCACCACACTGGCAAAGCGTGGGGCTTTTGAAGACGTACTCCCAAGATTTAAAAACGGTACACAGTTTATTGGACTAAATCTTTGCCTTCTTGAAATGTGACTGCATGTAGAAAACAGCTTGGATTCTTCAAAGCTTTTTACACATCTACATCCAGGTTCTAAGAAATATCTAGTTTTGATCAGCTCTTCCAGTTTTGGACAAAGGTTTCAGAAACTAAACCTTTGATTTGGACTAATTTCCTCAAAGGTTTTCTGTTGGATTAAGATCTGGAGGCTGTGGTTGCCATTGGAGAACAGTGCTGATGTGAGTCTGATGCCATTGTGGGCTATGTTGCTTCACCAGAGGATGGGTTGGTTACACAGAGGTTATAAAGGGATGGACATGGTCAGCTAGGATCCACAGGTAGGCTGATATGGCTTTGGTACTACGCGTCACAAAGTGTGCCAAGAAAATATCTGCCAAAGCATTAACACCACCAGCTGCTGGCCGGGTGGCTCCGTGGTGACCCTGACATCCGAATGTTGAAATCTAAATTTATCAGACCTATTTTCTATCTGTTGCTATTCAGGTTTGGTGATCTTGTGTGGACTGCAATCACAGCTTCACTTGTGTTGCTTTTTTAGAGATACTATACTATTCTCTAAATAGAGTCATAATAAAAGGTTATTTAAGTCACTCCTGCCTTTCTATTATCCATTCCAGTGACACTTAAGCCGAACAGGCATAACGTTTGGACGACTGACCGATGAAATGGTCAGGGTACCTATTTGTTGGTGTGAGCATTTAGTTCTTAGAATTGGTATGGCAGGAAAAAAAATGTGCTTCTTAATTCCACCATCTCACTGTGTAAGGGAACCTCTTAATATTGTTGGTCAAATGAAAGATGTTTGAAGAAGCAGCGTAAGAAAAGCTTTGAGATCACTGTTTGCAATCACCGTTTATGTTTATGACTTTGCCAGAAACCTAGACTTGCAGTACAAAGACAGCTGAAAGTCTCACTTGTCAAGTGAAAAATTTGACTGGAAGTTTTTTGCAGCATTGCCACTTTTTGCCTATGGGAGTATATTTAACCTTAAGCCCGTCAGGATGCCCGTGCTGACCCTTGTTCAATGCCAAAAGAACCAACCATGAGTAGAATTATTTTTGCATTATTTTTGGGTAATTGGATGTGTGTGCATGGCTCACCTGGGAAACACACTGCATCAGAATGGACATGGGGAAAAAGGGAAGAGGGTCAAAGCTGTCGTGTTCCGCTGAATGACCTTGGGTCTTTCTGTCCTTAGGGGTGTCCCCATGACTCATTGCATCAACATAAGAAATGTGTACACTCTTTCATGGAAACTGTGTGCCCTGATGGCAGCATGTGTCCTAACACACAGCACAAATAGTTCAGGAAAGCGCATGACCGAATGCTAGATGTTGACTCGGCCTCCGGATTCCCCAGATCTCTGTCCAGTCGAACGTTTGTGGGATGTGATGACCAAATCAGCCCAATCTAAGGAGGGGGGCTAAGATGCTAACATCTAGCTGGCAGATACCGCACCACAGCTTCAGGTGATCTGATAAAATCCATGCCTTGACAGATCAGACATTGACAGATCTGTCTACCACTGCAATGTCATACTAAGCTCCTTTTGGTGGTGTGCATGTAACTCCTCTTTGAAGCCAGGAGAGGGCAGCATTTTCCAAATCCTCAAATTAGTGGGGATTTGGAAATACTGGCTTTAACCGAGTCTTTAGAGTCGCTTTTATTTCCATGGATGATCACTTAAAACTCCGCCCCCTGGAAATTTCAGATATTGATTGGCTGTCATTGATTAGAACGCTTTATAAATAAACACAATAAAGGAGGAGGAGCAGTGAGAAAGAGCCAGGTTTTGGTTCACACACTAGATCAGCCCAGTGGGGGCAGCTGTGGCAATAATTAGTCTAGTGTGTGTGTGTGTGTGTGTGTGTGTGTGTGTGCGTGCGTGTGTGTGTTTGTTTAACACCTATCACAGTGATTACTGATTGAGTTGCGTAGTATTGTTCCACTTCTGACATGACAAAGAGGTGACTGCAGGTGTTCCAATTTCTTCCCGTCTTTCTTTTTCTTCGAGTTTTTAATCATCTGGATAGTGTCCATGAAGCGAGAAAACTTTAGAGCGATCAAACTCGAGGTGAATGTAACTCGAATAGTCGCTCAATGCACCGCGGGTTTGTGGTTTATGCGGTACGGAAAAAGAAAAAAAGTCCAAAACTGCAGTTCTGTGGTGAAATGATTCAAAGTTTGCAGGAAAACAATGGAGTACGTGTTCACAGGATCCTTTTTTGCCTTTCCTGCTCTGGTTCCTGCATGACTGATTGATTGACTGACTGCCTCACATGCTCACCCACTGACTGACTGACTGATAAAAATACATACGGCCAACCACACGCATATAAATTTGCCTGACACCTCTGTATTTGTATGTGAAATACCCATGTCTTAAACAAAAATAAATACATACGCTACAAATAATTAACCTGCAAATTTATTCTAAACAAGTAAAAGAAAAGAAAAAGAGATCAGTCAGAAAATAAGCAAATTAATAAATTAAGCTAAATTCAAAGACTTGGCAAAAATAGACCAATTGTTCTTATAATCTAGCTGCTTTAGCTAAACCTTGCACTGTGTCTTCATTTCTGCAATGATCAGACGCTTAAAGTCCACTAAAGTAGGCTTTTAATTTGAATAGACATATTTATAAGATGTCGGGACAAAGAAAGGAGGATTTCAGTTGAATTTATTCACAAAGTTGTTTCTGTGAACTATTGTGAGCAGTTGATATTTTACCTGTAAAATCAAAATTCAACAATTCAAATTGAGTTTTCTGTCGTTTTTGTTCTGTTGTGTATCGACTGTGTCTGTTTTTAGTAGGAATTACCCTCATAAAACACAAAACCGGCCAACGCATGACCGTCCACCCTCTCCTGGCCCTACACTGGCGTGATGGGTCAGGAGAACATTTATCAGAAGCAGCAGAGAGGCCCATCGCATCTCTGCAAAGGGGAGTTTAGTCAGACTTGCAACTGTAATTCTCCAGAGGCCTGTGTACACATCACTTTATATTATATTTTTCTTTGTAGTTTTTGAAATTCACGTCCCGCTTTCTTTATTTCCCCCAGTGTTGTGTTAGTCGATTACATAAAACTCCAATAAACTGCATTGATTTGTGGTTCTGTTAGGGGGGGGAGAAGAAAAAGTAAGAAGGCTGAAGGTCTTGTGTGCACAGGATTTCTGTTGGATCTTTAGTTTCTCTTTAAAGCCCTAAAGTATATAGGTCAGGTTAAGCAGAAGTGTAAAGCTTTCATTCGGTGTGGCTGTTTGCTGTGCCGGTTGTTTGCATCATGTGTTTCAGCGTCGGGTCTACCCCTCTGATTCCTGGAGAGAGAAACCCTGCCTCTGCAAATCTGCAAGCGCCGCTTTCGCTGAGAAAGCAAATGCAGAAATACAAAAAAAATAAAAATAAATCCCTGCAGATTATCACGTTTCTTTATAAAAGCTACACTATGTGACGTACCTCATTAGGTCACGTACAGTCGTTCGCTTATCAAAGGCAGCCGGTAAGATCTGTAGCCAGCTATGAGTTCAAACTTGGATCCGGGAGGGGTGGGGATTGTTGCAAATTAGGACACCGCAATAAATTCAGGTATTTCTTGAAATACCTTAAACAGTCATCCGCTTGATGCAAAGGACACAAACCCTTTCTTCTATTCAGCTGTCTTTCCAGATGACTGACTTTAAATGAATTCCGTCTGAAGCGGTCCACATCAGAGAGAGAGATTGTGCAAGCACAATAACTGCGCTTTCCACTTTTGCCTCCCACACTGCGTCTCTTGGTCTGACTGGATGGTGACTGTTAGATGGTGTCTGAGTGAAAGTTTTATTGTCGAGGCAAATGTGAAAGTCAGTCAGACACAGTGACCTGGAAACTTCGAGCTTTTATTAGTTTCCAGCCTCGCAGTGGAACTTCGAGGCCTCCCTCCTGTTGCGTTGGCGTCCGGACGCTTGTGCCATCGTCGCTGAAATAGCCTCTGAGTGAGGCTATTATTAGCAGACTCTTGTTTTACGTTGTATGGCGAAATTACGAGGTTTTCTTTTTATTTTAAGTCAATTTTTTATGAACCTACAGTTGACTAAGCATAGTATCTCTCTTTTTTTTTTATGTGATCAAAGTGTTGAAATGCGCAGATCTACGGAGACATCCATGTGCATTAATGTAGTTGCAGTTGAGCCTAAACTTATTCCTGACAAATTTAGATTTCAAATCATTTAAAATTTGATTTGAGGAGACGGAAATTATATATATCTGTTTATGTTTAAACAGAATTCAAAATAATTAACAAAGCCCTTAGTGGCATTACAGCAGTTATGTTTTTCCTCTATTTCTGACCAACGTTTTGCATTTTTCATCTAATATTTTTGACCATTTATCTTCAGTGATTATTTTTTTTATTCCCAGGCCTGTGAGGTTGAAAGACAGTGGCAGAGCTGGACTTTCATAAAAGTGGTGACCAGAGGGGGGGTGATTTAGGAGTCCTTATACTAATGAAAGAAAATATTCAGTTTGAGTAACCTGCTACCTAAAGAACATACTTTCTTGATGACTTGCCCGGCGTCCGACCTTCTCTCAGTCCAAAACGACCAAGAAAACTATCCGTTTTGCTAATGATCAATTTCCTGATGAGCCCTCTCAAATAAGAGTTTCAGTTAAGAGTAGCGCTTGTTCACTTTTATTTTTAACGTAGCTTTGATTTTCCATCATTTTTCTTAATTTTTTTCCTACTTGCAGTTAGAGAATAACAAATGAACTGTAATTTGTGAAACGGTGAACGGAGCTGCAGATAAAATCTGTGTTAGCAGAAGAAGAGTGTAAAGAGGAAGTGTAAACAAATTATTTCTGTCTTTGTTTCATATTGAATTGACATACCCGTTGTAGTGATCTGACAGTCATCACTGTTGACACCTGGGGTGTCCACTGCTGCCCCGGCCAACGCCTCTGTTGGAAAGCCCCTGGCCATCACCCTAATCTTTAATCAAACTCAAGTTGGGATTCCTGCTGGCACGACTTCCAGTCAAAAGAAGCATTTCAGTAAACCTAAATATTCCAGGTGTATGAACAATTTTGATCTGAACTCTATCTACATACTGGAAAACATAAAAGTTTTTTGCCGCTCATTTAGTGTCTCCATTTAGAAATATTTAAGGTATCGCCTTTTTACCTTCTTTCCTTTTAGAAAATTTAAAACAACTCATTTAAACTGATGCTCTATTGTCGGGTTTATCAAATTGCAGCTTTCAGCTAAAGATTTTCCAGTATGCCATTTAAAATCTTTTATGATGAGATGCTCCACATAATTCACACACTGCCTGTCAGCGGGCTGAAAGATTAAAACACTTTTGTCTTTCTTACAAGAGAGTTTTGACCACCTAAATTTAACAGCTTTTCAATGTTTGCTCAATATATACTAATATAAACACAAGTTGTTGTTTTTTTTTGGCAGAAGTAAAAATAATGGCTTCTTTGCTCAAAATAGATTTTGTTAAAAATGTTTTGTTTTAAGTCTTTGTGTAAATACTGTGAAACTTTTTTACTCTGCCATGTCTGCAGTTTCACCAGCTTTCTTTATTCACCTTTTCTCCGACATGGTAAATGATTAAATCATCAAACTGCAGTGAGTTGAGTTTAATACGGCCTGCGTGATGTGTGGCAAAGCAGTTCCCAAAGGTCACTTTAGACTCCATGGAGGGGAATCATTAAGAGCCCATCTGCGTATAAAACACATGATCATGGTGGTCTGCCCCAGCCATTATTCATCATAGACCACACACACACACACACACGCACACACACACACACACAAAAGGACACAGAAACATATCAATATACAGTCTGGCTTCCTGAATGAACTCTTAGAAGATGCCAGAATTAGGACCAGTACTGTAAACTTTCTCAGAGACAAATAAGCCAGTGTTCCCAAAGGAAGAGCGTCTCGCTGCCCCCTCTGTCCCCGCTCCCGCCCCATCGGTCAGTATGTCTAGCCTAATCAGACGCACAATAGCATCTCTGTGCAACACCTTCATGGGAATTAAGTGCCGAGGCTCCACAGGAGGTGAGTCAGATCCTCTCCTGGCTGAGTCACGACAGCTCCGTGTCCGGAGTCTCCCAGGAACAGAGCAGGCGAGGCAGCTGCAGGGAGGAAGGAAAAAGGACGGCAAAAAACAGACGAGCCCCTCACCCCCCCACTTTTTTTATTTATTTTTTTTATTTATTTGGAAGTAAAACTAGTGCTAAAATCTGCCCCAATCACAGATGTGATCTGGACACAATTCCTCTTTAATTAAACAGCTTCCCATTATTTATTTAACCCACTTTCAAAAACTTTTGCACAGAGAAGTTTGACTTGTTTCAGGTTGTGAAATAAATCACAAAAGTAACTTCATAAGCCTCGTTTTGACTGACAAACATAAGTTACTAAACGTAATTTAGTCTGCTCTGGTAAAGTTGTTGACAGTCTTCTGCTAGCCACTGAATGGCGTTCGTTGTCCCTCTAGATGTGCTCAGACACGTAGACACACTCCTTGTGACATGAACTAAAAACAGCCAGATTCAGTAAGCGGATGTGTGGGTGTCTATTCCCACTTGTAAAATCTCAGAATTGTTCTGCTGGAAAGTGTTTCCATTGTTAAACAACGCCAGGCAATTTTTTCCACTTATGTCAACGCAAAAGCAACAAATTCTGAGGTCGATGAGGGTTGATCTCAGTACGGAAAGACTCTGGTGGGGAGATGGCATGATAAGGGGATGTCAACATGAAAAATGGTTTCGAATAGAAAACGTTACATACTTCAACATGTGATGTTCAGCCAAAAAAAAAAAAAGAGGCCTGATTAAGCTTTTTTTTTTCTAGGTTGAGTTTGTCTCAAATAATATGTATACAATCTGAAAAAGTGGTGCGATGTTAATTCTGTTGACACAATTTCTTACTTAGAGAATATGCATAAGCAAAGCACACAAATTAGATACAGGTCCAAATCAAATCCAGCTGGTCTGAGCTATTTCCACCCATTTTTGAACCCAGCTGCAACTTGCCGATTGTTTTTTCTTTTCTTAGAAGAAGAAGAAAAGTTCACTGATAATTTTATGTTCCAACCATATGAATGTTGAGGGCAATGTGTGAGTTCATCAGGGCAAAATCCAGACCAGACTTCAATTTCTACATTAGTTGTGATTGAATTTTCTAACACCTTGTTCAGTCCCCACAAATACTAGAGCACATCTGAGCACTTACTCTTTCGTTTCTGAATGAATTCACTTCATCACACTAAGGCAGCAGCTAACTGCATTTTACAAGGATAAACACACAGTATAAGTTCATCATCATTGTTATAAAATATAAGTTAAAATTGAGCGTACGAGATAGAAATAGCACTTGCTGTGCTCATCTTTCTGATTGGCTGCCAGTCAAATCAGGTTCTTTGCTACTCAAGCTAACGTAATGAGTAAAATGGATGACTGCAAAAAACCTGAGCTGTGGAGATAAAATAAAATTTAATTTGATTAATTAAAGAGAATCTTATCAGGTGACATATTACGACATAAACATCAGATTAACAGTCATAACGTACTTCCTGATAAAATCTTTCCAACTTATTGGCAACTAAAATCAAAAGATGCGAGGCAGCATTTATGCTAAATGAATGCAATTATTTGTAAAAAAAAAAAAATGACTCCAGCTTTCGATTTTATTTTACTTCTGTCTGTCTGGTTGTTGACTGGCATGCAGGTTTCTCTGAAATGTTTCTTTTCCAGTCGGCATCAGAGCTGCACGATGTTGGGCTGTGGGTCATCCTGCAGTTTCAATGTGTGCAATGTTACAGTCACAAAAAGACTGCTTATGTGGTTGACACTTTTCTATTTTAGTTGCTATGGATCCAAACTTTGCTCACCAACAATACATGTTCCCAGTTTGGATGAACTTCATCGTCCTGTTCCTGAGCTGAGATGCTAACACTCAAAATAGCGTTAGCTCATGATAAAAAAGAGAGAATAATGTGTGTTGAAGATGTGGGTTAATAGTATAAAAGTATGTTTTACTAATATTTTACACCCTAAACTGTTACCCCACCACGTTGTGTTTGTTTCACTGTCTGCTTTTCTGGGTTTTTTTTTTTTTTTTTTTGGGTTTTTTTTTTTTTTTTTTAGAAATTCAAAGTAAATCTACGACTGGCATCAAATGAACCCCAATCAACTTTTCTATGTCGTTTGTGGGACGTGTCCTAAACAAGTCGAACTAGATTTGATAATTATTTAAAGGTTATATGTATATGTCCTATAATGCATGGACTCGCTGTAGTCCAAAACATACTATCATGTATGACATATGTTCAAAGATTCAGAGGCTTGGTAATTTAATCTTACTGTTGTGATTTCTGCGTTTTATTTCAGAGGGTTAGATTTCTTAAGAGCCGCCGCCCTAAATGTTTACTTTATTGTGAAGCATTCTTTTTTCCCCATAGCATTTTGTTTCTAAGCCTGTTTCTCTCTCTCTCTTTCTCTCTATTTACAGTAAATGATCTCATTCGTTTCACCGTGCACCGTAACAGCAAGAACTGGAAGGAGGACAATGAAACGAGGAA
Source organism: Poecilia formosa (assembly GCF_000485575.1). NCBI lineage: Eukaryota > Metazoa > Chordata > Actinopteri > Cyprinodontiformes > Poeciliidae > Poecilia > Poecilia formosa. Next base: position 1,541,119 of record NW_006799979.1, on the reverse strand, counting down.
CTGCTGACTTGCGTTTCCAGGTCTGTGTTACTGACTTCCCTCTGACACGCAGAGAACAGATGTGCAGCCATCCGTCATCGGCTGATATTCTCGGAGCCAGACGTTATCGCACAGGAATCGAGCGAGCCTTTAAAAGTCGCCTTTGCCTTTTGTTTGCGTGACTGGCGAGATGAAGGCTGGGATTAGGAGAGTAGGGGCAAAAGGTAAAGCGCATGACAGGTTTCTGGACCGGCGCCCGGCTTGAATACCGCTAGAAAGTTTAGGTTACCTTTTAACCATGACTAGAGTTCGGCAGAGGGACACTGTGAGCTCTGAGCACAGTCATCTCCATTGATGTTTGACTGACTGATGCAATCAAAACTGCACGTTATCGTTCATCAACACGTGCAGCTGCCGAATTACTAACCTCGCAACTGCTCAGTGTCAGAGTCAAACTCCCCAAGGCGTTGCGGCTGGTATATTTGAAATTTGTCCAGATTTGACCTTTAAGGCAAATGAAATGCTGAAACGCAAACTTATTATTTTTTTTGTTTTGTTTTGTTTTTTTGTTTGCTGCCAACGGCAACTTGAATTCGCTGCTTCAAAGAGTCTTCTTCACACGATAAAATCTGCAAAGCAGGCTGACTGAACCACTGCCAAAAGACAGATAAGAGGTCATCTGTCAGAAATATTAAAAACAATACAAGTAGTGATCATGCTGTCTGCCTGCTGATCGAAGCAGGTGATAGCCAGTTAGCTGGAAAAATAATTAGGCTTCTTCAAAGAAGAGCTGTATCTTGATCTTTTGAAGAACCTGCCTCCTCTTTGTGTCACAGGATGCTCAAATCGATTACGCACAGCCGAGCTGGCCGATTGAAATGCCAAGCTTTTCTAATAATTTTAGAAAACCCCTCTAGGTCACCTAAAGTTCTCTCATCCATCTGTAATAAACCAAAGAATCTGGAAATGTTCAGTGTAACACAACCACTTGTACAACCTTTACATTGGATGCAATAATGTTTTCTTTTTTCACCCAAAGCTGAAAAACAAACGCATTGTGTCAGATGTTTTTCACGGTGCAGAGAGGTCTTCCTAGGCAACGGCCGAGCAGATGTTGGTTCGATTCCCACACGAAACCTAAAGATAGAGAGCTAGGCCATTCATACTGATATCGAGTATAATGGGTCTCCTTGACTCATCTGCAGACTCAATCTCCCACAATCCTCCCACAATGAGTGCTCTGCTGAGCCAGCATTCGTCAAAGTCTTACTTTCTGTTTGTGCACCGGTCGTGCGTGGCTCCATGTCAGAGAGATAAATGAGCTGTGATAAACTCAGATAGCTGTAGAGTTTTTTTTTTTTTTTTTTTTTTCATGAAGGAAATTCGCACCAGAGGTTCTGGTTGTTCTGACGGATCTGCGCTGTTTTGGAGAATGAATTTGCTCCTCGACTTCAGAGCACTGACGTTTATTGGAATGCTGCTACTAATAATTTTATTTAAATTTTAGTCTTTTTTTTTAGGTTCTTGTGACCTTTATTGAATAGTACAAAGCCAGGAATTAGCGAGGAGAGAAAACGGGGAGGCATGCAGCCTGAGATCGGGAACTGAACCCAGGACAGCCGTGAGCCTCTGCACATGTCGCAACTGAGCCAGCCAGAACCTCCATGTTAGGTTTTTAATCTAGTTCTGCCTCGTCTTTGTTATATTTGTTATTGTTTATCTATGATGGTTTGTCAAACTTAGCATTCAAGGCTGTCTGCTCTTACTGATAAAAGCAGATAAGGTTTCAGTTTCAGTTGGATCCTGTTTTTTTTTTTTTTTTGCATATTTATGTGTGGGGATTGCAACTCTGTCATGTTTTTTTTTCCAGTTTTATTTTATTTACCATTATTGAGATTGAGATGTAACAATTGTTTGTCTCTGGAGAAAATGACAATCGGGTATCAGAAGTTAAAGGTTCACAAAAACCTCAGTAAGTCGTTGTAAGAGTATTTAAGTTTTTTAAACACACACACCCACACACACACACACAGACCCTCCCCTCATTTCATTGGCTCACAGGAACCATGGAGGAGAATCATAGCAATAAGCTGCTGCCTGATCTTTACTAAAATGACATGGACATGCAAAAAAAGAGAAGCATATTCATCGGCGTCATCTTGAGCTGACAAGACAAAAACAAAAGGCGTTCTGGAGATTTTTACATATGAGACTGATGTACTGTCCCAGTTCTGAGGTGTTTGGGTTTTGGGTTGAATCTCTCTGTGTGTATTTAGATCGTCTCTATGTTTTCCATGTTCCCTGTGTATGCTAGCAGCCGCTTCTCCCATTTCCTCAGTTCAGCTTCAGTTACTTGCCTCCTCTCATAGCTGCACCAAGTTTCTAATTCGCTTCCTGCTCCTTGTTCAGCAACGATCTCTGCTGCGTAAATATCTCTGTCAGAAAAGCTCTTGGTCAGATCCTCCTGTTGTGTATCCCTGTGTTTCCCTCCGGCTGCATGTTTTGGACTCACCTTTTGACTTTAGCTTTAGTGTTTTCTTATTTTTAAGTAAACAGTTGACTTTAATCCGCCTCCTTCCTGCCTCCTTCCTGTGTTTTGGATGCCACAGCAGAAGATACCGATAACCCCCAGATGCTAGCTATGCATCTTAATTACGGAAGCATCTTAATTACAAACACTCTGATGTCTGAAAAGACTTTAAAAACGTCAAACACATTCAGGACTTTGCAATGGCGAAGTTGTAAAGATGCCAGATGGCCACAGCTAATGGTATCTGTTTAAATATTAATGGACGAAACGCTGTAATGTTACGTGAATCTCAGTGTTATGCAGGTTTATGTTCACCAGTCAATGTGTGTTTTTACACAAACTCTGCATGGCATTAATTTGAAATGGTAAAGCAGAAAAAAATGACTGACATGCTTCACTTCATGACTCTGTTTCATAGTAAGGGAAACTAGTGATGCTGCACGGTGGCACAGTTGGTAGCACTGTTGCCTTGTAGCAAGAAGGTCTTGGGTTCGATTCCCGGCCCGGGGTCTTTCTGCATGGAGTTTGTCTGTCTCTGTGTTGCCCTGCGACAGACTGGTGGCCTGTCCAGGGTGACCCCGCCTCTCGCCCGGAACGTCAGCTGGAGATAGACACCAGTACCCCTCTGGACCCCACTAGGGACAAACTGATTGGATGGATGGAAACTAGTGACCAATGTGGCGAATAATAAAAGGAAAATAGCCCAAACTAGTCAGGACCTGTGCTAACACACCTTGCTTCCTCATATTTATCATCAAATAAAATATGATGCAAAAGTCAAGAAAGACTGCAGCTATAAGCTCATCAATTACAATGTACAAATGAGTTTTATGTATGGATTTGGAGTAATACAGAACTAAATCTAAGGTACACACTTCCATAAAGTATATTAACACATCTAGTAAGTGTTGTAGTATTTGCTGTTTTGCTAAAAAGGAAAACAACACTCAAACTTTTTTCTTAGAAGGGGCTGAGTTACCCAGTAGTTAATGTTTTTGCCCTAAATAAGACTAAATTCTTTTTGAAGTTTTTACATTTTTTCTGTTTTTATTAGACAGAAGTGTGTCTTTGAAAAATGTGGCCACAGTATTGAAAATTATGTTGACATACAGTTTGATATTTCGTATCTTGTTCAGCTGTTCATCTTTATCTGTCGGACATATTATCTCATACTTAATTTACAAGATAACATAAACTTGCACACTTTATGTCGTCTTATAAAGTATGAGTGTGTTATGATCCTAAGAACATCCGGATGGTTCTTGACGAATCAGATTCAGTCAGACGATGACAAACATCCTGGCGTTTTAACTTTGTGTCGAACTCGTTTGCTGGGAGTTCTCCTTACATCCACTTCAAAAAAGTTCATCTTTGATCAAAATACTTAATACTTGTCATGTTTGCATTCACTGTACTCCAAGGCTACAGTGATGTCTGCATCAGTGTCATTATTATTCATTAGCAGGAAGTAGACCATTCATATGTTGAGCAGCAGAATGAACCTCACGATTAGGATGTGCTCTCGATTTTACCCATCGTGGTTATGACTCCACATGGGCCCCGTCTGGCCTTGTGAGCAGCCATTTGTACCCGATCGTTCAAGTGTGCTGTGATAAGCGTGGGAACTGCAGAGGAAGCATTGCGTTTAATAAGTTCCCATCGTTTCCTCAGCTGGACGGAGTAGGAGTTCATCTCCCAGTTGCACGCCGATCACTTCTAGAATTGCAAACAGGAACCGATCACATTGGAGGCCAAAGCTGCATGCTGCTGATGACGATCTTCTCATGATGAGGCAGTAATTTTGTTTTCGTTTTAACTAATGCTCTTGATGTGTCATTCTGCAGAACGGTGGGTTCACTGTGACGTGTTTCTGAATGTCAACGAAAGCGCTGGTCGAGCGCAGGCTGCAGATAGTTTCACGGGTTATGATTTACCCCTCAAAAGGAAGAGAAAAAAAAAACAAAAAAAAACAAAAAACAACCAGAATTATTTTAAGCGAAACCGTTTCTACTCATGACAAGTTATTTACGAGAAATCACAATGCCAGGTGTCAGATCCCCTGTCAGGTGCAGAGGGGTAAGTGGTAATGTCCTTCTGATTTGGTGCTTATGAGAAATAAAAAGTGATGTTCAAATCTACCATCTTATAAAAGCTGTTTTGATCTTAACCTGTGATCTTATTTTGACATTAGTTGTGCTTCTAGACATTTAGTGTTCAGGCCTCAGTGGGATTTGCGTTACTTTTTTGGCGTTAGGGCCCATGCAGACCCAAATATCAGCCGATTTGTCAGTTTATCGATTTGTTTAAAAAAGTATTTGCCTGGCAGAGATTCGTTTTTGTTTTTTTGTTTTTTTTTCTGTATGACTTAAACGTTTGAGATCATCAAAAAACAATAACACCAGACAAGGATAATCTGAATAAACACGAAAAGGAGTTTACAAATCATGATTTCATGTAATTAAAGGAGCTTAAAGTATTCAACCACACTGGCCCTATTGTCTCACCCTTGGCAGGAATGGCAACGTGGAGGATTATCGTTTTTAAACTAATACAGATTAATTTTGTTGTTTTGAAGCCATTTGAAAGTGGGAGCCACTTAAGTACGTAAACTTTATTTCTGTAGCAACTTTTACACGTCAGAAACCACAAAGCACTTTACAAAACACATTTAGGATTGTGAAATGATTCCCAACATTCTCTTCCACTTTTAAGAGAGTTGACGTTTCCATCAATTGTGGCGACTTGTGTAGATCCTGACATGGTAAATCAACCCCAGACTGTCATGTTTTAATGTGTAAAGGACTCCCACCCTCCAAGTTCCACTCTAGTCTTGACAGTAATTGTTTATCCAAAGACTCGGAGATGATCAGGATTTTGGACAGATTCTGAAATTGTCCTTTATTTTCTTTTCGATAAATATATATTTTTTTTTTTTGTTTTTTTCAGAACAATCACCATTTTACCCCAGACTCTAATTTCTTGAATTATGAATCCTTGCGGTAACCATGAGGCCTGTAGAGCTTTGTTATTTCGGCTTGTTTGTGACCTCCTGGATGAGCAGTCGCTGTGTTCTTGCAGTAGCGTTTCAAGACTCTTAGGAAGGCTCATTTTTGTTTCCAGTTCTTCTCCTCCTGTAGATAACGGCTCTCGCTGTGGTTCACTGGATTCTCAAAAACATAGAAACGGCTTTGTAACCCTTTGCGAAGTTGGCAGTGACTTTGTTTCTGATTTGTTCTCGAATTTCTTCTGATGTGTTGCTTTTCCCAAACTATTCTTTTTAAGTGATTGCTTTAGCCAGGAGTTCGTCCAGTAATGAGGCCCATGTGGGGGTCACGAAACTGAAACAATGTTGTGATTTAAAAAGGTTGCAGCTTGTTTCCAGGTTGTTTTGGATGCTTTTTTCCCTTGATAAAATCACCATTTTCTTTTAGTAACTTTATTTGGTCAATTGTCTTTCTCTGATGGCAAATTTAGTTTGATTTCAAACATTTATGTGTCACAAGCCGAACTTTAAAATAATCTGTAATTTGTTTCTGACCTCACGGGCTTCATCGGTTCAGTGGGTACATGTTTGTTTGTGCGCAGAAGGAACAGTCCTGGGGTGTGATGCTGTCGTGTTTGGCTCATTAGGTTTGTTTCTGTTTCTGAGATGAGGGAGTTGATATTTCATATTGACACAAGAACTGTGTGTGTGTGTTTGTGTGTGTACCAGTGACACACTAATCTGAAAAACTGTATAAAATAACCCAAATACAAATAAAAAAATTATTCATCGCTACAAACATAGTTAAGTGTAACTTCTGACAAGAATAAATGAACTATAAATGAGTTATTGGGTATTAACAAAACATTCTGAAAAACTGTAATCTTACTTTTTTTTTTTTTTGTCATGGTGCAGTTACTTTTTTTTCTCTCGGAGATCTAAAACAGAAATCGGGCCACTTGCCTCAGTGCTCAAAGCATAATCAGATCTTTTGTCAGGAAACATTGCATAATTCTCCTTCAACAAGACAATTTTTCATTTTTAAAGAAGTGCTATTACTGCCGTTTTATTTCCCCAAACCCAGACAGTCAAGTCTGGCTGGCCTCTTTTGGGTCAAATCTTTCTCCACAACTATGCCAAAAATGCACTCGCTTGATTTCTGTTGTTTACATGAAGCTTGCTTTTTTATGATAAGCCTAAGCCTGTGTGGCTAAATGACATTTGAAAAGGTTAAATGTTGTCTGCATGGAGGAGATGTAAAGGTATTTTTTTATCTCAGCAATGTTAGGAATTTCCGTTTCCACAGCACTGTAACCAAAAATGACCTACGAGGAGCCACGGCGTCTTTTACCAATTTAAACTGGGCTGAAGCAGTAGTTGTCAGACTTTTTAAGTGTTTTTGCTTTTCCAATTGAATTTGGCTGCATTTTCAGTAATTTTGTAGCCCAAGATATGACACTTTTCAGAGGAATATTCCTTTGTCTGTAAAGTTCTTTAACGATGTTTTCGAACATAATAAAAATACACGAACTACTGACGTAAAAGGAAACAGTAATGCCCGAACTACTGAGCACATTTGAACAAAAATCGCAGTGTCTAACTTTGAAAATAAAATAAAAAAGTACATGTTTAGGCCGCACTTGTATATGTCTGTGTTGTAACATGAGATATTTAAATAGAAATATTTTTTCCACTTTCAATGAAATGTGTATCAAATATGCTTTGTGGGATGAGTTCCTGTAACACAACTTAAAAAAGCAATACAGTAGTCTACGTGTAAAGTCAACATTTTGAGTCAGCAACGTGAAAGTGAAGCGGTTTTCACCTTTACACCAATAAAACATTCCTGCAGCCTGTTGTTGATCATGTCCATCCCTACAGTATGTCTATGTTCTTATGGCTTCCTAAAGCCGGATACTCCACTATGATCCAAAGCTCAAATTATCTCAAAAAATGGCTTCTTAAGTGAGTTAGCTACACTTACCTGGCCTCCATAGTCACCCGGTCTCAATCCAACAGGGGACATTTGGGGTGAGAACTGATGCTGTGAACAAATGTCAAAAGGAAACAAAATGTCTGAGGACCTTTTCTGGAATCTATGCCATGAAAATTAAGATTCCCCGTTTACACGGCTAAACCGTAGCCTTTTTGTTGCAGTCCAGACACTCGTTTACGCGACACCAGAATGTCTCACAACGGCATTATCTGAAACCAGGTCTCCGAGTGAAACTTTTCCGTATCAACCCCGCGTGGATGTGTGAAAGCCTGTAGGGTTTGTTCTATGCTTGCATGGAAATAAAACAACAAAAACAAACGCGGCTAGAATTGTGCTACTTAACCTGTTCAGTTTGGCACCGTCTCTGATAAGGAACACATTACATATCCACTTTGTTCATGGCAGATGGAGATGAGTTACTGTTTACTATGAGGTGAAAGTTAGCGAGGTGGAAGCTAAGGATCAGTGACATTCTAAAATCACAGCGCCATGTAGTGGCCTGGCATGGCGACTACAGCTGACTCGAGTCCAAAAATATTGTAAATCTCCAAGCAGCAGCCAAAGCCTAAAGTTCTGAAGATAAAAAGGGCTCCAGCCTGGTATTACATAGTGTACCTAATGAAGAAGCCATTGGCTGTATAGTCCAGTAGAAAAGGGCCATTTAGCTGCCGGGTAGATGGAATAATAAACATTTTTTAGAAAAGAAGTTACATTTCTTTTTTTTTTCTGTGATTCCCCATCATCTAACAACATATCAAGCAAGCTTCTGAACAAGCCCAACTTAGAAACAATCCTTTAGGGGACTCTGGGAAAGGAAACGGTCTTGATTTGACTGGTTGGAGTGGGGTCAGCCCATGACTCGCTTTCCCAGGCTTTCACATAATCATCCCATAATCTCAAGGATGCAACAGACTTCTCGGTCCTGTGTGTACTGCAGTTATTTGAAGTGTCTTAACTCCTAAATATATAATTAAACGCAATCTTCAAGCAGTAACATTAAAACCTTGTACCTCCCGTTAGATTTGTGCCATTCTCATGCTCCCCGTGATGGTATATGTAGAAGTAGAGCCACATAGGAGATATTTTTTTTTTTTTAGAAAACAAATGATGTTGAGTGGTGTGAAGCTGAAAGCAGGAGATGATTAGTGTGTGTGTGTGCCTGTTTTAGAAGTTGGCCAGTCATCAGTAGAGCTCTAAGAGCAGTGAAGGAAGTGGTGGTTACAGATGACTCAGCCAAGCCATGCATTTCAGTTTTTCTTTCCCCACTCTCGCTCTTTTTCTCCTCCCCCTTTCATCATGCTCTCCTCTCTACATTCTATTCATTCCTCTTTTCTATTCTGGATCTACATTTTCTGTCTTACTGTCACTCTTTCACTCTGTAACCCCCCGACTATGTTTTTTTTCCCTATCTTGCTGTGATTCTTCTGGGTCTGTTGGAGGCATCTCTTAGTTTGTGCTTTGAGCTGTGCTGTGTGTCTGTGTGAGGTGAATACTCAGCAATGTGAGTGGGAAGGTGGTTGGCTTCCTTCAGAGTGATTAAAACATTCCTTCTCTCTTCTTTTTCCCTTCTTTCTCCTCTCTTCTCAGTGTTCACTGGCGACTTTCTGATGAAGAGGAGGATGAAGGGAGACAAACTGGTAAGTGAAAGCAAGCTGAGCTTTACTTCGGCCATTACTGACGTTTTCTGTTTGAAAATCAGAGGAGGTGGGCAGACTCTAGGGAACCCCTCATATTTTAACTTTAATGACTGCTTTGCACTCTCAGCTGTGGCTCCAGTGTTTTGTTGCCGTTTTCCTACTTCAGGTGGTCAAATCAAAAAGGCTTCAAAGAAAGTTATAACCTAAGCGACAGCATAAGGCTTAAAGCAGGAAGAAATAAAGATCTGGACGGAAAATATAAAGCGTTTTCTCATCTTTGATGATTTTAACTCTCGCTACTAGAGACTTATTCTTTTCTCTTTAGTCTTAAAGCACTCTTTAAATAGATCACCCTGATTGGTTTTCATTCAGCAGATGTGGTGCAAAATAAAAAGCACAATTCATTGTCTTGTAGCAAAGTACTGAAAATAGCACAAGTGAGGTAAAATTGGACTTCTGATAATCACAGCTGGGGACAGGAACCGTTTTTAGCGTGTTGGTGGCAGGGCTGGCTGTGGCGAACACTGGCTACGTTTCCCACTTGTCCTGTGACCGGCTGCTCTAAATTTAGTCGCTCAATCATATGGTGATGCTCTGTCCGCACCTCGAAGGGCTAAAGTGAAAGCGTTTGTGTTAGATGTCTTGGTGATATTGCAGCAGCTGTCCTCACAATAAAAAGAACATGATCAAAGAAGTACAACTCGGGAGCGATTTATGTACAGAAATGAATCTTTTAGTGGTGTTGGTGAGAGTTTCACAGTCTGTATCGATGCGCATCTTATCCGCAAGCTGTACCGTAAAAATAAAGAAACACAAGCTCCAGGTTTAGAGGGTGAACTAGTTGCCTGGAGTTGACTTTAGATTCTTTACTCTAATGTAGTTTTGTGAGAATGTGTAAGGCACACAGTGATGGATCAATATGAAAATCATGGTCCATTAGCTCCTGGAAGTTACAACACCATCAAATTTGAATTTGCGTTAGCGATTCTGTCTGATGGGAAAAAAAATGAATGCATGAACGTATGAAAATATGAACGTACGTCAAGGACAGTATGTCTTTGTTTTTTCAAAATCACCATATCTGACCAGACCCTCTCGCAGTCCTATTGGAGCTTATCTCGAGCGTCTATTAGCTTTTACTGTATGTTTTATGTAATCATCAAAATCTCTTAACGAGCATAACTGACAAAACTAAAAATTGCTAAGACCTGTAAGGATTTCTACTACTTGGTGTTCTTTTTTATTTTATTCTTGGTAAGCTAAAGTACTATTGTGAAACTACATGCCTTCTTAAGCTTGGCACAATGCTGGTGTTAGCTACCTTAGTGCAGGCTGTACAGCACGTCTTGTTCCTGTTAGCTAGTTGAAGCAGTTAAAGGTAATGCTAATGCTATCTCAAATGTTCCCTCCAACATTTGACTCTGGTATACAATTTAACTCTCTAATCCAACAAGTGGCAATAATGCACTGACATGTTAGCTTAGCAATTTACGTACATTGAGTTGGTAAAGTAGGTTCCAGCCGTTTGGGCGTCCCTGGTTGATGTATTTACCAATGCTTCAGTCTTTCCTCAAAAATTAGAGCAATGTTTGTTCGCCATCTTTCTGTTCTAAAGTACAAGAGGGAGCTGGCTGAATACAACTAAAACAATAACAGTCAGAGTACTTTAAATCTGAACTATGGTAAAGATGTTAACTTTGTTTTTTTGTTTTTTTTCCAAACCATGTTCATGTTGAGTCCAGAAAATTAATCAGAAAATTGCAATGCTCTCAAATTGCTGCCTCCTGCAACATTAGTTTGCTTAGCTAATGTCAGAAACTACTTGGCTAGCTACCTTAAATGATGTACTGAGGCTACATGTTGTTGATTCAGAGTTTATGATTAGACATGCAGACACCTCAGTGTCACTCACTGTATGTCAACATTATTGTGTACCAGCGTAATAATTAGATTTTCATGAAATCCCGTCAGTCTCTACCTGCTTTTCCTTGCTGAGTCATGAGATGCTGGTGCCTGTCTCTTGTGGTCATTGAGTGACAGGCTGGGTACTACCGGACAGGTCGCTAGTTTTAGATAAGATGATAATTAAAAAGTCACTGCATCGATACAGAGCGTTTGTTCACTAATACTACTTTTGTAATAGAATTCTTTGTATTTACTGGCAATTGGTCAGTTTTTAAAGTAAATTGCTGGCAACTCAGTGCCTTCTCAGGTGTTATATTGTAGAAAGCGTTTGGACAACATGCATTTAATTTAATAATCATTTTACAAAGAAAGTCCAAGATGTTAACATTAATATTAATTTTATGATATTTATTCTGTTTTGTCTAGTTTTAAGCACATCATAAGTTCAGTTTTTTTAGTCGCAGCATCTGTAGAACCACTTGTGCAAGTAAATGAGATTTATTCTTTTCTCCTTCTTTTAAATTGATTTGAGAGCCTTTAACCACAATGGTTTCATTAGTACTCTGAGAGATTTACAGTCTTTCTTCTGGAAAGAGCTGAAGCTGAAAAAAGGAAAACAGTTTGGTTTCTTTTGACAGAGAAACAATTATTTAACCTTTCAGTTTCTTAGAAATGTTATGTGTATGGAACCTTTTTAAAAAAAAAAAAAATCAGGATGGAAATCTTTTAAGTAACACAGCTGTAGTTACAAACATATAGGAGTTCATTTATTCAAGTTTTGACCTGGGTTATAAATATCGAAACCTTGATCACAGTGAAGTAACCAAAACCGCCAGCTAACACTTTACAGAACAAATTGCTGAGCAAGCTAAACAAACTGCACAGATGTCAATATGCCAGAAAAGTTTGCAGTAGACGAGCAGCAAAATTTAGCACAGTGTAAGGGAGGGTTAAACATGGGGGCAACGGGTGCACCATAGATGCTGCAAGCAAACAGGCCTAAATACCCCAAATATTCAAAATTAGGGGTATGTAACTTTGATTTTTGTTATTATTTAATATTTCCTTTCTAGTTGTCAATGCCTTTCTACAAATGTAATACGACAACAGCGCATCAACGAAGTCTTGCCTTGAAGGCATTTTATATCACATTTGTCTCAAATCAGCCTACAGATTGGTCAGAAGAACACAAAGAAAAAAAACATCTCTAATCGCTTTCTCTTTACTCCTTCAGACACTCCCTTTGTAATGGATGACTGTCATCCATTTACAGAAATTGATAATTTTCAGTTTCTGCAAATTATCTTTGAAAGACTAACACACACACGCACACACACATTACAGCTACAAAACACACCCACACCCACCCATGCCAGCCTTGTTCCACCAAGGCCCCCCTCCTCCCGCCAACCTTTACGGTAACTGCATGTTTTTGTCATCTGTGGGCCTGGATGAAGTGATGATGCTAGTTTTGGTATCAAGTCCATGGCTGTGCCTCTCCACACCGAGAGATACTGAGAGTAGTGCAGCGTGGCGAGGCGTGGGAGGGCTGTGACAGAGATGACTCAGCTCTCTCTGTTGCCGGGCAGAGAAATGCTCTCCCACCCCCATGCAATACAAGAAAAAAGAAAAAAAAGTTACTTGGTTCATCTGTCACCCTTCACTGTGGAGACACCAAAGCTGATTGTTTTACAACAAAATCGTAATCGAACAGGATTGGAAGTTGATGTTGTCATGTCAACTTTATTGTTGTTGCATATTGTTTGATAAATTAAATGTTATGTAGTGATGACGTCCACTGTAGCCATTGATTAAACCTAAATGTCCTAAGGTGTCTAATTACTGACACAACATCTAGGAAAACTCTTGGTTGGACTGTAAAACTTTATAGTTTTTTTTTTTTTTACTTGAAGCAGGGACTCATATCCTAACATATGCTGGGTTCAGAATAGCCCAGTTATTTTCTTTCCTCTCACAGTCCTGCTGTAACCATGGAGCAATCCCATCATGGTGTAATTTAACACTTTAACACTTTACTGTTTGATCTAATGCACAGGGTCAGTATTTCGACATGAAGCAAATTGTGCCAAGACAGGCGCCAATCAGATTTTAAAAAATGATACTAATTTCTGTTTTTTCTTTGAGGTCCAATGAGAAAATTAACGGATGTTTGGACGATTGATTAGTTTTTGTCTACTGTTGTCTGCCCTACTAATGGTTCAAATCCCTACCAAAGAGTGAAATAAAAACACAGTGAAATATTTTGGTCCTTAGTTTAACCCTGCATAAAACATATTTGGAAGAAACAAAGACAACAACCTATTAATATGTAATAAAACCTCTAAGAACCAAAATATGAGTACAGTAAACAAAACTTGAACTTGATACATGAACTTAACACTGCATGTAATTAATCAGGTTTTTGTTCTCCTCATAACATTTTTTGATTAAAATGTCAAAAGTTAATAATAACAATGTTAAATAAAATATAATTGCAAGTAGATTCACACAGTGCTTCTTCGCTATAGTGATTTTGCATCCAAGTGTGAGTTTTAAACTTATGACACTAACTTGCTCTGGTTGATATTCAGGTAAAAGCCTAATGCCATCTTTAGTAATTTATTCCCTACTGACATTAACATTGTTGGGAACATCACCTTGTAATTTCCTATTTTATCCAGTGGAAGATGTTCAGTATAATCAGGTTGTTGTAGTTCAGTTTGTCTGTAAGCTGTAAACTAACGGTGCTTGATTAACGTTAATCATCTCCTCGTCCAACAGCTTGTGGGCTGTATTTGTGTTACAGTGGTATCCCAAAGCTGTTTCTTGTTGTTGAAGTTTTTACCGTGACCACATTAAACTGCAAAAAAACAAACAAAAAAAAAAAAAACAAAGAGAGAGAGAAAGCTTTAAAACAGACAGACATCTGTGTCCACATTTAAGGGAATAATTATGCTTACTCTGCAAGAATAGTTGCACATGATGCTGTTTTTGAGGTATGAATAAAAACCTTCACAGCACCAGAAAGAGTCTGTAACGCTGATGTCCAAGTTCAGTCCCTTTAAGGGCCTCTATCCTGTGTGTTTTAGTTCTTTTCCTGGCTCAACACACCTGAATGAATGAAATAATGGCTCCCTAACTGTGTAATTTGACGACATGTCGATGAACATTTGACTCGTCTGTTCAGACACACACATCTAAAACTGTAGCAGGACATTGGACATCCATGTTCTTTAAGCTACACAACTCAAACTCGCTTTGATTTTACTTAGCCAAATAACGTCACATACTCCAAGACTAGAAGTGAAACCGAGTAATTATTTTTGCTATTAGCATAACACACAACATTTTCAAATGTTTTAAATTTCACAATGAAACATTTGAGTTCCTTCTTTAAGCTGAGTCGGCCAGTCTTGCAAATGAGTGGCAGTAATTTAATGGAAGACGAGCCAGTTTTCATCAGCGCAGACAGAAAGTCTGCATGGTGTAGCAAAGTGTGGAATTGGGTCTTTGCTTCGACAAATGTGCTGCACACATAATTTAGTTGCAGTGGCGTATATGCGTAGTGTATGTGACACATCAGAGTTGCAACACTTTGAATTTCTCGAATTGCCCAAAACAGTCTGTGGCAGACTGAAATATTGATCAGAATGCATTTGCTGAAGTAGAAAGCAGTAAATAAGGAGTATTTGCTTAAAGTTTATACTTCTATTTCATTAAAAATGCAAAATGGATGCACAAAAGTGTGTCTGAACACTTTTTTTTTGCATCTTACAGAGCTTTATCTTAATTTTTTGGCTCTAGTGGCCTTTATTTGAGGGTAGTTTGACAGGAGGGAGGATTGTGTGTGTGTGTGTGTATGTGGGGGGGGGGACATGCAGCAGGTGTCGCCAGGCTGGGAATCGAGCCTGTGACCACCGGCATGAGGACTAGGGCCTCAATGCATGGGTTGTGCTTTGCCCCTCCGCCACCAGAGCACCCCAGCTTTATCTTATTTNACAGAACTAAATCTAAGGTACACACTTCCATAAAGTATATTAACACATCTAGTAAGTGTTGTAGTATTTGCTGTTTTGCTAAAAAGGAAAACAACACTCAAACTTTTTTCTTAGAAGGGGCTGAGTTACCCAGTAGTTAATGTTTTTGCCCTAAATAAGACTAAATTCTTTTTGAAGTTTTTACATTTTTTCTGCTTTTATTAAACAGAAGTGTGTCTTTGAAAAATGTGGCCACAGTATTGAAAATTATGTTGACATACAGTTTGATATTTCGTATCTTGTTCAGCTGTTCATCTTTATCTGTCGGACATATTATCTCATACTTAATTTACAAGATAACATAAACTTGCACACTTTATGTCGTCTTATAAAGTATGAGTGTGTTATGATCCTAAGAACATCCGGATGGTTCTTGACGAATCAGATTCAATCAGACGATGACGTTTTAACTTTGGGTCGAACTCGTTTGCTGGGAGTTCTCCTTACATCCACTTCAAAAAAGTTCATCTTTGATCAAAATACTTAATACTTGTCATGTTTGCATTCACTGTACTCCAAGGCTACAGTGATGTCTGCATCAGTGTCATTATTATTCATTAGCAGGAAGTAGACCATTCATATGTTGAGCAGCAGAATGAACCTCACGATTAGGATGTGCTCTCGATTTTACCCATCGTGGTTATGACTCCACATGGGCCCCGTCTGGCCTTGTGAGCAGCCATTTGTACTCGATCGTTCAAGTGTGCTGTGATAAGCGTGGGAACTGCAGAGGAAGCATTGCGTTTAATAAGTTCCCATCGTTTCCTCAGCTGGACGGAGTAGGAGTTCATCTCCCAGTTGCACGCCGATCACTTCTAGAATTGCAAACAGGAACCGATCACATTGGAGGCCAAAGCTGCATGCTGCTGATGACGATCTTCTCATGATGAGGCAGTAATTTTGTTTTCGTTTTAACTAATGCTCTTGATGTGTCATTCTGCAGAACGGTGGGTTCACTGTGACGTGTTTCTGAATGTCAACGAAAGCGCTGGTCGAGCGCAGGCTGCAGATAGTTTCACGGGTTATGATTTACCCCTCAAAAGGAAGAGAAAAAAAAAACAAAAAAAAACAAAAAACAACCAGAATTATTTTAAGCGAAACCGTTTCTACTCATGACAAGTTATTTACGAGAAATCACAATGCCAGGTGTCAGATCCCCTGTCAGGTGCAGAGGGGTAAGTGGTAATGTCCTTCTGATTTGGTGCTTATGAGAAATAAAAAGTGATGTTCAAATCTACCATCTTATAAAAGCTGTTTTGATCTTAACCTGTGATCTTATTTTGACATTAGTTGTGCTTTTAGACATTTAGTGTTCAGGCCTCAGTGGGATTTGCGTTACTTTTTTGGCGTTAGGGCCCATGCAGACCCAAATATCAGCCGATTTGTCAGTTTATCGATTTGTTTAAAAAAGTATTTGCCTGGCAGAGATTCGTTTTTGTTTTTTTGTTTTTTTTTCTGTATGACTTAAACGTTTGAGATCATCAAAAAACAATAACACCAGACAAGGATAATCTGAATAAACACGAAAAGGAGTTTACAAATCATGATTTCATGTAATTAAAGGAGCTTAAAGTATTCAACCACACTGGCCCTATTGTCTCACCCTTGGCAGGAATGGCAACGTGGAGGATTATCGTTTTTAAACTAATACAGATTAATTTTGTTGTTTTGAAGCCATTTGAAAGTGGGAGCCACTTAAGTACGTAAACTTTATTTCTGTAGCAACTTTTACACGTCAGAAACCACAAAGCACTTTACAAAACACATTTAGGATTGTGAAATGATTCCCAACATTCTCTTCCACTTTTAAGAGAGTTGACGTTTCCATCAATTGTGGCGACTTGTGTAGATCCTGACATGGTAAATCAACCCCAGACTGTCATGTTTTAATGTGTAAAGGACTCCCACCCTCCAAGTTCCACTCTAGTCTTGACAGTAATTGTTTATCCAAAGACTCGGAGATGATCAGGATTTTGGACAGATTCTGAAATTGTCCTTTATTTTCTTTTCGATAAATATATATTTTTTTTTTTTGTTTTTTTCAGAACAATCACCATTTTACCCCAGACTCTAATTTCTTGAATTATGAATCCTTGCGGTAACCATGAGGCCTGTAGAGCTTTGTTATTTCGGCTTGTTTGTGACCTCCTGGATGAGCAGTCGCTGTGTTCTTGCAGTAGCGTTTCAAGACTCTTAGGAAGGCTCATTTTTGTTTCCAGTTCTTCTCCTCCTGTAGATAACGGCTCTCGCTGTGGTTCACTGGATTCTCAAAAACATAGAAACGGCTTTGTAACCCTTTGCGAAGTTGGCAGTGACTTTGTTTCTGATTTGTTCTCGAATTTCTTCTGATGTGTTGCTTTTCCCAAACTATTCTTTTTAAGTGATTGCTTTAGCCAGGAGTTCGTCCAGTAATGAGGCCCATGTGGGGGTCACGAAACTGAAACAATGTTGTGATTTAAAAAGGTTGCAGCTTGTTTCCAGGTTGTTTTGGATGCTTTTTTCCCTTGATAAAATCACCATTTTCTTTTAGTAACTTTATTTGGTCAATTGTCTTTCTCTGATGGCAAATTTAGTTTGATTTCAAACATTTATGTGTCACAAGCCGAACTTTAAAATAATCTGTAATTTGTTTCTGACCTCACGGGCTTCATCGGTTCAGTGGGTACATGTTTGTTTGTGCGCAGAAGGAACAGTCCTGGGGTGTGATGCTGTCGTGTTTGGCTCATTAGGTTTGTTTCTGTTTCTGAGATGAGGGAGTTGATATTTCATATTGACACAAGAACTGTGTGTGTGTGTTTGTGTGTGTACCAGTGACACACTAATCTGAAAAACTGTATAAAATAACCCAAATACAAATAAAAAAATTATTCATCGCTACAAACATAGTTAAGTGTAACTTCTGACAAGAATAAATGAACTATAAATGAGTTATTGGGTATTAACAAAACATTCTGAAAAACTGTAATCTTACTTTTTTTTTTTTTTGTCATGGTGCAGTTACTTTTTTTTCTCTCGGAGATCTAAAACAGAAATCGGGCCACTTGCCTCAGTGCTCAAAGCATAATCAGATCTTTTGTCAGGAAACATTGCATAATTCTCCTTCAACAAGACAATTTTTCATTTTTAAAGAAGTGCTATTACTGCCGTTTTATTTCCCCAAACCCAGACAGTCAAGTCTGGCTGGCCTCTTTTGGGTCAAATCTTTCTCCACAACTATGCCAAAAATGCACTCGCTTGATTTCTGTTGTTTACATGAAGCTTGCTTTTTTATGATAAGCCTAAGCCTGTGTGGCTAAATGACATTTGAAAAGGTTAAATGTTGTCTGCATGGAGGAGATGTAAAGGTATTTTTTTATCTCAGCAATGTTAGGAATTTCCGTTTCCACAGCACTGTAACCAAAAATGACCTACGAGGAGCCACGGCGTCTTTTACCAATTTAAACTGGGCTGAAGCAGTAGTTGTCAGACTTTTTAAGTGTTTTTGCTTTTCCAATTGAATTTGGCTGCATTTTCAGTAATTTTGTAGCCCAAGATATGACACTTTTCAGAGGAATATTCCTTTGTCTGTAAAGTTCTTTAACGATGTTTTCGAACATAATAAAAATACACGAACTACTGACGTAAAAGGAAACAGTAATGCCCGAACTACTGAGCACATTTGAACAAAAATCGCAGTGTCTAACTTTGAAAATAAAATAAAAAAGTACATGTTTAGGCCGCACTTGTATATGTCTGTGTTGTAACATGAGATATTTAAATAGAAATATTTTTTCCACTTTCAATGAAATGTGTATCAAATATGCTTTGTGGGATGAGTTCCTGTAACACAACTTAAAAAAGCAATACAGTAGTCTACGTGTAAAGTCAACATTTTGAGTCAGCAACGTGAAAGTGAAGCGGTTTTCACCTTTACACCAATAAAACATTCCTGCAGCCTGTTGTTGATCATGTCCATCCCTACAGTATGTCTATGTTCTTATGGCTTCCTAAAGCCGGATACTCCACTATGATCCAAAGCTCAAATTATCTCAAAAAATGGCTTCTTAAGTGAGTTAGCTACACTTACCTGGCCTCCATAGTCACCCGGTCTCAATCCAACAGGGGACATTTGGGGTGAGAACTGATGCTGTGAACAAATGTCAAAAGGAAACAAAATGTCTGAGGACCTTTTCTGGAATCTATGCCATGAAAATTAAGATTCCCCGTTTACACGGCTAAACCGTAGCCTTTTTGTTGCAGTCCAGACACTCGTTTACGCGACACCAGAATGTCTCACAACGGCATTATCTGAAACCAGGTCTCCGAGTGAAACTTTTCCGTATCAACCCCGCGTGGATGTGTGAAAGCCTGTAGGGTTTGTTCTATGCTTGCATGGAAATAAAACAACAAAAACAAACGCGGCTAGAATTGTGCTACTTAACCTGTTCAGTTTGGCACCGTCTCTGATAAGGAACACATTACATATCCACTTTGTTCATGGCAGATGGAGATGAGTTACTGTTTACTATGAGGTGAAAGTTAGCGAGGTGGAAGCTAAGGATCAGTGACATTCTAAAATCACAGCGCCATGTAGTGGCCTGGCATGGCGACTACAGCTGACTCGAGTCCAAAAATATTGTAAATCTCCAAGCAGCA
Organism: Poecilia formosa; assembly: GCF_000485575.1. Classification (NCBI taxonomy): domain Eukaryota; kingdom Metazoa; phylum Chordata; class Actinopteri; order Cyprinodontiformes; family Poeciliidae; genus Poecilia; species Poecilia formosa. The sequence goes on along the minus strand of NW_006799979.1, from coordinate 1,521,417 downwards.
GCCAAAGCCTAAAGTTCTGAAGATAAAAAGGGCTCCAGCCTGGTATTACATAGTGTACCTAATGAAGAAGCCATTGGCTGTATAGTCCAGTAGAAAAGGGCCATTTAGCTGCCGGGTAGATGGAATAATAAACATTTTTTAGAAAAGAAGTTACATTTCTTTTTTTTTTCTGTGATTCCCCATCATCTAACAACATATCAAGCAAGCTTCTGAACAAGCCCAACTTAGAAACAATCCTTTAGGGGACTCTGGGAAAGGAAACGGTCTTGATTTGACTGGTTGGAGTGGGGTCAGCCCATGACTCGCTTTCCCAGGCTTTCACATAATCATCCCATAATCTCAAGGATGCAACAGACTTCTCGGTCCTGTGTGTACTGCAGTTATTTGAAGTGTCTTAACTCCTAAATATATAATTAAACGCAATCTTCAAGCAGTAACATTAAAACCTTGTACCTCCCGTTAGATTTGTGCCATTCTCATGCTCCCCGTGATGGTATATGTAGAAGTAGAGCCACATAGGAGATATTTTTTTTTTTTTAGAAAACAAATGATGTTGAGTGGTGTGAAGCTGAAAGCAGGAGATGATTAGTGTGTGTGTGTGCCTGTTTTAGAAGTTGGCCAGTCATCAGTAGAGCTCTAAGAGCAGTGAAGGAAGTGGTGGTTACAGATGACTCAGCCAAGCCATGCATTTCAGTTTTTCTTTCCCCACTCTCGCTCTTTTTCTCCTCCCCCTTTCATCATGCTCTCCTCTCTACATTCTATTCATTCCTCTTTTCTATTCTGGATCTACATTTTCTGTCTTACTGTCACTCTTTCACTCTGTAACCCCCCGACTATGTTTTTTTTCCCTATCTTGCTGTGATTCTTCTGGGTCTGTTGGAGGCATCTCTTAGTTTGTGCTTTGAGCTGTGCTGTGTGTCTGTGTGAGGTGAATACTCAGCAATGTGAGTGGGAAGGTGGTTGGCTTCCTTCAGAGTGATTAAAACATTCCTTCTCTCTTCTTTTTCCCTTCTTTCTCCTCTCTTCTCAGTGTTCACTGGCGACTTTCTGATGAAGAGGAGGATGAAGGGAGACAAACTGGTAAGTGAAAGCAAGCTGAGCTTTACTTCGGCCATTACTGACGTTTTCTGTTTGAAAATCAGAGGAGGTGGGCAGACTCTAGGGAACCCCTCATATTTTAACTTTAATGACTGCTTTGCACTCTCAGCTGTGGCTCCAGTGTTTTGTTGCCGTTTTCCTACTTCAGGTGGTCAAATCAAAAAGGCTTCAAAGAAAGTTATAACCTAAGCGACAGCATAAGGCTTAAAGCAGGAAGAAATAAAGATCTGGACGGAAAATATAAAGCGTTTTCTCATCTTTGATGATTTTAACTCTCGCTACTAGAGACTTATTCTTTTCTCTTTAGTCTTAAAGCACTCTTTAAATAGATCACCCTGATTGGTTTTCATTCAGCAGATGTGGTGCAAAATAAAAAGCACAATTCATTGTCTTGTAGCAAAGTACTGAAAATAGCACAAGTGAGGTAAAATTGGACTTCTGATAATCACAGCTGGGGACAGGAACCGTTTTTAGCGTGTTGGTGGCAGGGCTGGCTGTGGCGAACACTGGCTACGTTTCCCACTTGTCCTGTGACCGGCTGCTCTAAATTTAGTCGCTCAATCATATGGTGATGCTCTGTCCGCACCTCGAAGGGCTAAAGTGAAAGCGTTTGTGTTAGATGTCTTGGTGATATTGCAGCAGCTGTCCTCACAATAAAAAGAACATGATCAAAGAAGTACAACTCGGGAGCGATTTATGTACAGAAATGAATCTTTTAGTGGTGTTGGTGAGAGTTTCACAGTCTGTATCGATGCGCATCTTATCCGCAAGCTGTACCGTAAAAATAAAGAAACACAAGCTCCAGGTTTAGAGGGTGAACTAGTTGCCTGGAGTTGACTTTAGATTCTTTACTCTAATGTAGTTTTGTGAGAATGTGTAAGGCACACAGTGATGGATCAATATGAAAATCATGGTCCATTAGCTCCTGGAAGTTACAACACCATCAAATTTGAATTTGCGTTAGCGATTCTGTCTGATGGGAAAAAAAATGAATGCATGAACGTATGAAAATATGAACGTACGTCAAGGACAGTATGTCTTTGTTTTTTCAAAATCACCATATCTGACCAGACCCTCTCGCAGTCCTATTGGAGCTTATCTCGAGCGTCTATTAGCTTTTACTGTATGTTTTATGTAATCATCAAAATCTCTTAACGAGCATAACTGACAAAACTAAAAATTGCTAAGACCTGTAAGGATTTCTACTACTTGGTGTTCTTTTTTATTTTATTCTTGGTAAGCTAAAGTACTATTGTGAAACTACATGCCTTCTTAAGCTTGGCACAATGCTGGTGTTAGCTACCTTAGTGCAGGCTGTACAGCACGTCTTGTTCCTGTTAGCTAGTTGAAGCAGTTAAAGGTAATGCTAATGCTATCTCAAATGTTCCCTCCAACATTTGACTCTGGTATACAATTTAACTCTCTAATCCAACAAGTGGCAATAATGCACTGACATGTTAGCTTAGCAATTTACGTACATTGAGTTGGTAAAGTAGGTTCCAGCCGTTTGGGCGTCCCTGGTTGATGTATTTACCAATGCTTCAGTCTTTCCTCAAAAATTAGAGCAATGTTTGTTCGCCATCTTTCTGTTCTAAAGTACAAGAGGGAGCTGGCTGAATACAACTAAAACAATAACAGTCAGAGTACTTTAAATCTGAACTATGGTAAAGATGTTAACTTTGTTTTTTTGTTTTTTTTCCAAACCATGTTCATGTTGAGTCCAGAAAATTAATCAGAAAATTGCAATGCTCTCAAATTGCTGCCTCCTGCAACATTAGTTTGCTTAGCTAATGTCAGAAACTACTTGGCTAGCTACCTTAAATGATGTACTGAGGCTACATGTTGTTGATTCAGAGTTTATGATTAGACATGCAGACACCTCAGTGTCACTCACTGTATGTCAACATTATTGTGTACCAGCGTAATAATTAGATTTTCATGAAATCCCGTCAGTCTCTACCTGCTTTTCCTTGCTGAGTCATGAGATGCTGGTGCCTGTCTCTTGTGGTCATTGAGTGACAGGCTGGGTACTACCGGACAGGTCGCTAGTTTTAGATAAGATGATAATTAAAAAGTCACTGCATCGATACAGAGCGTTTGTTCACTAATACTACTTTTGTAATAGAATTCTTTGTATTTACTGGCAATTGGTCAGTTTTTAAAGTAAATTGCTGGCAACTCAGTGCCTTCTCAGGTGTTATATTGTAGAAAGCGTTTGGACAACATGCATTTAATTTAATAATCATTTTACAAAGAAAGTCCAAGATGTTAACATTAATATTAATTTTATGATATTTATTCTGTTTTGTCTAGTTTTAAGCACATCATAAGTTCAGTTTTTTTAGTCGCAGCATCTGTAGAACCACTTGTGCAAGTAAATGAGATTTATTCTTTTCTCCTTCTTTTAAATTGATTTGAGAGCCTTTAACCACAATGGTTTCATTAGTACTCTGAGAGATTTACAGTCTTTCTTCTGGAAAGAGCTGAAGCTGAAAAAAGGAAAACAGTTTGGTTTCTTTTGACAGAGAAACAATTATTTAACCTTTCAGTTTCTTAGAAATGTTATGTGTATGGAACCTTTTTAAAAAAAAAAAAAATCAGGATGGAAATCTTTTAAGTAACACAGCTGTAGTTACAAACATATAGGAGTTCATTTATTCAAGTTTTGACCTGGGTTATAAATATCGAAACCTTGATCACAGTGAAGTAACCAAAACCGCCAGCTAACACTTTACAGAACAAATTGCTGAGCAAGCTAAACAAACTGCACAGATGTCAATATGCCAGAAAAGTTTGCAGTAGACGAGCAGCAAAATTTAGCACAGTGTAAGGGAGGGTTAAACATGGGGGCAACGGGTGCACCATAGATGCTGCAAGCAAACAGGCCTAAATACCCCAAATATTCAAAATTAGGGGTATGTAACTTTGATTTTTGTTATTATTTAATATTTCCTTTCTAGTTGTCAATGCCTTTCTACAAATGTAATACGACAACAGCGCATCAACGAAGTCTTGCCTTGAAGGCATTTTATATCACATTTGTCTCAAATCAGCCTACAGATTGGTCAGAAGAACACAAAGAAAAAAAACATCTCTAATCGCTTTCTCTTTACTCCTTCAGACACTCCCTTTGTAATGGATGACTGTCATCCATTTACAGAAATTGATAATTTTCAGTTTCTGCAAATTATCTTTGAAAGACTAACACACACACGCACACACACATTACAGCTACAAAACACACCCACACCCACCCATGCCAGCCTTGTTCCACCAAGGCCCCCCTCCTCCCGCCAACCTTTACGGTAACTGCATGTTTTTGTCATCTGTGGGCCTGGATGAAGTGATGATGCTAGTTTTGGTATCAAGTCCATGGCTGTGCCTCTCCACACCGAGAGATACTGAGAGTAGTGCAGCGTGGCGAGGCGTGGGAGGGCTGTGACAGAGATGACTCAGCTCTCTCTGTTGCCGGGCAGAGAAATGCTCTCCCACCCCCATGCAATACAAGAAAAAAGAAAAAAAAGTTACTTGGTTCATCTGTCACCCTTCACTGTGGAGACACCAAAGCTGATTGTTTTACAACAAAATCGTAATCGAACAGGATTGGAAGTTGATGTTGTCATGTCAACTTTATTGTTGTTGCATATTGTTTGATAAATTAAATGTTATGTAGTGATGACGTCCACTGTAGCCATTGATTAAACCTAAATGTCCTAAGGTGTCTAATTACTGACACAACATCTAGGAAAACTCTTGGTTGGACTGTAAAACTTTATAGTTTTTTTTTTTTTTACTTGAAGCAGGGACTCATATCCTAACATATGCTGGGTTCAGAATAGCCCAGTTATTTTCTTTCCTCTCACAGTCCTGCTGTAACCATGGAGCAATCCCATCATGGTGTAATTTAACACTTTAACACTTTACTGTTTGATCTAATGCACAGGGTCAGTATTTCGACATGAAGCAAATTGTGCCAAGACAGGCGCCAATCAGATTTTAAAAAATGATACTAATTTCTGTTTTTTCTTTGAGGTCCAATGAGAAAATTAACGGATGTTTGGACGATTGATTAGTTTTTGTCTACTGTTGTCTGCCCTACTAATGGTTCAAATCCCTACCAAAGAGTGAAATAAAAACACTGTGAAATATTTTGGTCCTTAGTTTAACCCTGCATAAAACATATTTGGAAGAAACAAAGACAACCTATTAATATATAATAAAACCTCTAAGAACCAAAATATGAGTACAGTAAACAAAACTTGAACTTGATACATGAACTTAACACTGCATGTAATTAATCAGGTTTTTGTTCTCCTCATAACATTTCTTGATTAAAATGTCAAAAGTTAATAATAACAATGTTAAATAAAATATAATTGCAAGTAGATTCACACAGTGCTTCTTCGCTATAGTGATTTTGCATCCAAGTGTGAGTTTTAAACTTATGACACTAACTTGCTCTGGTTGATATTCAGGTAAAAGCCTAATGCTATCTTTAGTAATTTATTCCCTACTGACATTAACATTGTTGGGAACATCATCTTGTAATTTCCTATTTTATCCAGTGGAAGATGTTCAGTATAATCAGGTTGTTGTAGTTCAGTTTGTCTGTAAGCTGTAAACTAACGGTGCTTGATTAACGTTAATCATCTCCTAGTCCAACAGCTTGTGTGCTGTATTTGTGTTAAAGCGGTGTCCCAAAGCTGTTTCTTGTTGTTGAAGTTTTTACCGTGACCACATTAAACTGCAAAAAAACAAACAAAAAAAAAAAAAACAAAGAGAGAGAGAAAGCTTTAAAACAGACAGACATCTGTGTCCACATTTAAGGGAATAATTATGCTTACTCTGCAAGAATAGTTGCACATGATGCTGTTTTTGAGGTATGAATAAAAACCTTCACAGCACCAGAAAGAGCCTGTAACGCTGATGTCCAAGTTCAGTCCCTTTAAGGGCCTCTATCCTGTGTGTTTTAGTTCTTTTCCTGGCTCAACACACCTGAATGAATGAAATAATGGCTCCCTAACTGTGTAATTTGACGACATGTCGATGAACATTTGACTCGTCTGTTCAGACACGCACATTGGACATCCATGTTCTTTAAGCTACACAACTCAAACTCGCTTTGATTTTACTTAGCCAAATAACGTCACATACTCCAAGACTAGAAGTGAAACCGAGTAATTATTTTTGCTATTAGCATAACACACAACATTTTCAAATGTTTTAAATTTCACAATGAAACATTTGAGTTCCTTCTTTAAGCTGAGTCGGCCAGTCTTGCAAATGAGTGGCAGTAATTTAACGGAAGACGAGCAACTTTTCATCAGCGCAGACAGAAAGTCTGCATGGTGTAGCAAAGTGTGGAATTGGGTCTTTGCTTCGACAAATGTGCTGCACACATAATTTAGTTGCAGTGGCGTATATGCGTAGTGTATGTGACACATCAGAGTTGCAACACTTTGAATTTCTCGAATTGCCCAAAACAGTCTGTGGCAGACTGAAATATTGATCAGAATGCATTTGCTGAAGTAGAAAGCAGTAAATAAGGAGTATTTGCTTAAAGTTTATACTTCTATTTCATTAAAAATGCAAAATGGATGCACAAAAGTGTGTCTGAACACTTTTTTTTTGCATCTTACAGAGCTTTATCTTAATTTTTTGGCTCTAGTGGCCTTTATTTGAGGGTAGTTTGACAGGAGGGAGGATTGTGTGTGTGTGTGTGTATGTGGGGGGGGGGACATGCAGCAGGTGTCGCCAGGCTGGGAATCGAGCCTGTGACCACCGGCATGAGGACTAGGGCCTCAATGCATGGGTTGTGCTTTGCCCCTCCGCCACCAGAGCACCCCAGCTTTATCTTATTTGTACATGGTGATAAATTGGTCAAACTAGGCAAACTGGGCTTCAGACTAGCAGATATTGAGGATTAAATCATATCTAAGTGTGACCCGTCCTCCTCTTCAGCTCTGGCCACAACAATATGTGTATGTCGTAAATGTGTGTATCTCCCAGTGTCGGTATGTGTAAGTTTCGTACTGGTTTGAATCAAGCTGGTTTTGCTTCGTCAAATCATGAAACCATGACAGTGTCCTTAAAAAGCCTTTTCATTTTAGAAATTCATGAGTTGGTAATGTCAACTAGACACGGGGTCGGGCTGTCACACTTACATGGACTCTGGTGAAATTTATTCATCTATATAGATAGATATAGATATAGATATATACTACATATATATGTAACATTTACCAATACTACTAATAATATTGGATCTCAGCTCAGTATCAACACATGTGCCTGTGTGATGCGAGCCTGACTTCGAGAGTCATTTCCTCAGATGACTGTAAGCCATTCAGATCACTTCTGGATTGTAGCGTGTGCGTTCCCATGAGTCAGGTTTGAGATCGGCAAATGTCAGAAGTTGTCTTGTCAAGGTGAAAACAGTAGTAGGTCAGCGGCGTGTGGGCGTCCGTGGGCGTGTGTGCTCTGTTGCACCTTTACTCATCACCGGTTGCGCTGCCAGATACAGTAAATGACAAAGAGCGCCTGGAGACATCACTCTGCCTGTGTTGCTCCGGCTTATAACAGGAGGCCCAAATGACGAACGTGTTTTCAGAAGCTCATATTCTTCGGGTCGCTGTCTCATTTTCTGACTGAGGCGTTCTTGTTTATCGAACCCTTTTAGCTCACTCTCTTATGAAATGACTAATGTCCTGCTGCTGCAGAGCTAATTTCCCGACTCTGTTTGTGATATGTAGAGGTTGCAGGGTTCAAGCTGCTTTGTGAAATATGCTTACGGCGAGGATAAAATTGCTGGGCCGAGCCTTTTGATCGCCTTGCTGCTACATTTAGCCTAAGAAATGTGGCTCTTGTGTAAAAAGCAGAAACGGTCACAGGGAGAGCTGTCAGCCTCTAGTGGCCTCAGCGCTTCCTTTGTTTTCTTCATTTACCCAGCATGCAGCTTCTAGCAGCTGTAATCCATCTTCATTCATTTTCTTTACAGATAACTAATCTGTCTACATTTTAACACAATATATTCTGAATGTTTTTAGTTCAGATTCTTAGATTAGTGGTTTATCCACATTGGTTACGGCGTTTGTAATAAGTAAAAGTACTTTCTGGTTTGAGGGCATTGCTAAGCAGCTGTTTAGTTTTGATTGACATTAAGCCACAGGTGAATTTGAAGGAAGTCCTGATGATGTTTAAAAAAGCTTCTACATGTGTGTATCTTTAGTTGAATTTGCATAAATACTCTGTAATTTCTATCAGTGCTTTGTGCTACAAAATATTTTTACAGGTAGGACAGCATTTTGTCTTCAGTACCACTTCTCAAGGTTGGAGCGCGCTGAGTTTGGGATCTTTGACTGTTTCGGAGGATCATCCAGTTTCTGGCTTCCTGTCTTAATGCCATCTTCTCCTCAGCTCAGATTTTCTATAGGATTTAGATCTGGGACTAAGATTATCAACTACTGTTGATTTGGCCATGTAATGTGGATAATCCTCCTGTTAAAATATTGGCTGTATATTTATTTTAAAGGGATTGTTAGGCGATCATGGCAACAGCAATTTTGTAGAATTTAGTTTATCCCCGTTGAATAAATGTACCTAAATTAAAGGATGAATTCGTAATAAATTTTTAAGTCTTCTGCTAATACGATAGATGATGAATCAATTTTAAGGTATTTTTTACACAGATCTGCTGAGGATTAGTAAATATATGCGGCACCGTACTTATTATATCCTCACAGATGCAATCGGCATCAGATAAAATTGTCTCAAAAGCTCTCCAAAATACTTGGGTGTGGTTTTTGTTTTTTGTTTCAGGCGTTTTAGGTCATTTATTGTCAAGACAAACAGTTCTGCGTGAACTAACTTTGAGTAGTTATTTCATCTAAATGAAAGACAGGCCACAGTGAATAGCTAGCGATGCACAACATACCAACAAAGCCATTAGAAAGGATTTTGTTGGAAAGATGGTGGGGCAAATCGCTTTCTTGAAGGTCATGGAGCAAAAACCCTACAGCTCTGCAAAAGAAAAAAAAAAGTCTCAGTTTTGTTTCTCTGTTTCCTGTAAATCTCTTTTGTAAATATCTTACACGTTTCTTGGTACGAAGCACAAGAAATAAAAACTTTAGAGCTTCTGAAATCCTCCTCTGCTCTCCTCGTTCTAACCACATGGTTTCGGCTCTACGTCTTGCCACCTGCTGTGCGTTCTCGATGACATGCTGCCGGCTCCTTCTTCAGATGTCCCTGATCTGCAGAACAAAGCCGTGGAGAGGGGAGGGTTTCGGGAAACTCTGGACTTCATTCTGGGAATTATTGTCATGGGAACCGCTGAGTCCGGTCCTGCCTCCCGCTTGTGTTTATGGAGTAAAAATGATGCATTAATTGCAGGTTATAAAAATTAGGACTCGGTCGCTTAAGAGTGTAATTGCAGCAAGAAACTGGGTGGATTGGGGTAATTATGCTGGGAGAAACTATTATTTTTTGTATTTATTCCTACATGATCAAGCCATTCAGACACATCTACTTATGCATTAATATTTTCATAAAAATATACAGCTTGGATGAGTTTCAAAATTAATTTGTTAATGTATTTATTTTAAGACATCCTTTTTACATCCTTTTTTTTCTCTTTCTCCTCTGGTGTCACAATTTAAATGTGACACCAGAAAATCAAAAGCACTGATTTTTGTTAGGTGTAAATGTTGGATGTTATAACATGATTATTGGTAAATAGATAATTGAAAACATAACTTTACAGGTCAGTAGGTTGATTTTTAAAAAAAAGGGTAATAATAAATAAATATCAAGATTTATTTATTTATTAATAAATAAATAAATAAATAAATAAGAGGGTTTAGATTTGAAGATTAGACAAACTTAAATAAAACTCTGTTCAGGATTTAGAGTTGGTGCACCAACCCTGGATAATCCACGGGCCGCATCCGGCCCAAAATGTTTTCACGGTGCCGCTGATGTCATATTTCATTTGGGTTTAGCTGGAAAAATCTGTACCATCGCAGGTGTCCTGTTAAAAAAAAAAATCAAGTCTTAACGAAGGGCATTTTGCATGTTCTCCTCCAGCAGCAAATCGTATAGAAAATAGTCCAATTTGTTGAATGTGGGCTTCTTTACCATCTGTTGCCGGAGCAAAGAGTTCGTGTTCGTGCTGTGATGCTGTTGTTGCTTTAACAGAAAAGAAAGCCTTCCTCTGTTTTTGTTACTTTGATCGCGCAGAAGTCTTTGGGCTTTCCAGGAAACACTGGCACAGGCTGACTGTTTCCACTTCATGGCAGTCATCATGTGTCATCAGGAGCGCTGACCTGTGGTGGGGGAAGCGGCTCTCTCAGTGGGGGGCCGCTGAAGTAATTGATAACACGTTGGGGTGACTTACAGTAACACTATGGCATGGTAGCTCTTTGTTCATCAAAATGCCTCACAAAGACTGAGAAACTCAGAGAGGAGCTGACTAAAAGAAAGAAGAAACCAGGTAGATGAGCCAGAAATAATGTTGTGTAAATATTTCTTTACCACTAGAGGGCGACTCTTTCCCACCTAATACCACAATATGCTCCCCCACCAAACTGCAGTGTCTCTTTCTTGAACGCTTTTCTTTTCTAGTTCCGATCCAAACCGTACGTCAATTGAAAAATATAACTACTTATCTATTTATGTATTGATCCGAATCACTAAAATCAGTTTGGCAATTGGATTAGGTTGATTTTAAATGATTGTTATTGTCGGGAAAATGGGGCACATTCGCTCCAAATCGATGTAAGCTTACTAAAAACTTCCATGTAGTTGTGTAAATTCACGCAGCTGATGCATGCCGCCCATCTCACGCTACTATTTTTAAAAATACTTGGTCGTATTTTCTGTATTTCTAAGTGTTAATTCTTTGATTATTTTCATTATGAGTACTTGCAGTTTTTAAAACCTTTAATCAACGGTTTTTAGTCAACAAGGAGGGAAAAAATAAGTATTTCATACCCGTAGATGTTGTTTTTGGCTTTTATAAATTGAAATATTTAATATAATTACTAATAGCACACGCCCTGTTTTCTGTAAATAGTAGCTTGTTTTTATAAATTTAAAATCGGGAATAATTTTTCCCTAATCGGACCAGGAATTTCGAAACGAATGCGAGGTGGATTAAAGCGACTCTATAAAACACAAAAATAACCATTATGTAACAAATATTTGCTCTAAAAATATAAAAGTATATAAGAATAATTGTACATGTACACGTAGAAAGAAATGTCCATAGGAATAGTTTTTGTGTTTGTTTTTTTTTTTTTTTTAAATATATTTAACTCTCTTGGCTTGAGTGAGAATCTATTTTAAAAATATGTTTTTATTATTAATATTCACACATAGAGATATATTTCACCAGAAGGATTGTAATTCTGTAGGTCTGGATATTTTCAAACAAGCAAAAAAACATTCCTTTTTCTCAAATGAGATTTCTCCTCGAACCTAATTTCACCTTCTTCCCCCAAATTGCTTTCTGAAAGTCTTTCTGCGTCACTAAAATGCAGAAAAACGACTCGGACAAGTGAAAAAAAAATATTAAAACACACACACACACACACACACACACACACACACACACACACACACACACAATAATGAAGCCCTTCTTTTTAAATTCCTGCACATTAAGTGGAGAAATGTGTGCAGTATTTATGACGCAGGTTCTGCGGAGATCCGACGGCCTTTCAAACTCCAATCCCGTCGGGAAGGAGAGGCTGTCCGTGAACGCAGCAGAGACAGAATCCACCTGTCTGCACGTCGCTGCTGCGAAGAGAAATCTTGTTAAATGTCTTATTAATTGTCGCGTCGTATATCAGCTTGATTTCTTTGCGTTAATTCTTTTCAAGGACATCATCTTTGTATCCTAAAGTTGCTCTGCTTTTTTTTTTGTTTGTTTCATTTTCAGAGGAAGGACGTCTTCAATTGTAAAAAGAAAAACAAAACAAACAAACAAACAAAAAAAAACATCGCCTTCAGGCTACTTAAAAAAAATTAATAATAAAAATTAATAATAATAACAATAAAACAATAACCAAAAATGCTTTTTGAAATTCGACTCACTTTCATACGGATCCAGATGAGCTCTATTTTTACCCGCAGCCGCATTTTGTTTTTTTTTAAATGACAAAACATGTGGTGATTTTAATAACAGATCAAATGATAATTGTGGGACAGAAGGAGCCGCGAACATCCATGATGCCGTTGGCTGTATCCTGTGTAGGCACAGAGTAAACAACATAAACAACAAGAGCAGATAATCAAAATGTCACAGCTTGATAAGCTTCCTGTGTGATGAGAAGGCAGACATTTGACATTTTGGGGTTGTTTTTCCTTCTCTCATCTTCACACACTCCCTCTCACGCATACACACACACACTCACACACACACACCTGCACACGCAGGGGAATTCAATTTCACACAAGCAGGAATTCCCTACAAATTCAATAAACTTACATTTACATTTATCCTGTTGCAAAAGTGAATGATTTGACTAAATTGAAGACCTTTCCTTATTTTGTTTATTTGTGTAATGTTACTTGAGATGAAGAAGAAAAAAAGCTGTGAATTAAAAATGAAATGCATTTTAAAAGATTTAATTCCACGTGCTTTTGTTCTTAGATTATTGTGTTATCCCCTTCTATTTAAGCGCTAGAATGTAAACAGTAATCGGATGGAAGCAAAAGCCTGGAAAATCGATCTGGTTTACCTGAGTCATGCCGCTGACAGTAAGAATTGGGGCAGGAAAATCCCAAAACAGACGTAAACAAGCCTAAACAAGCGTTCATCTGTGCAATCTACTGCAATCTTCGAATTTCATTTTCTTTGAACTTAGAATATATAAAGTTTCACATCTTCTTCTTCTTTTGCTTCTTGTGACTCCGTGTGTGTATGTGTGTGTATATGTGTGTGTGTGTGTGTGTGTTTTTGTGCTTTTGAGTCACTTGCGGTCTCCAGGACGTTGATATTCACCCCACTGCTTTGTCTCGCTTTAACTCAGCATAAACTGGATATTAGAAATGCTAAAGGTTGAATTGGAACAGCTCAGAAGTGTGTAGGTGTCACACAGTTTTTTTTTTTTCTTTTTCTTTTGTGTGTGTGTGTGTGTTGTTTTTTTATGTTGTTGTTCCCACACTGGGATCTCTTCAGAGAATCCCAGTTCCCCCACACTGGGGTCTCTTCAGGGCTCCCACTCTGCTTCATCTGAGAACCAGACATTGTAGTGGGAAAAAACAAAACAAAACAAAATATGAAAAAATAATAAAATCTCTTTCAGAATGCTTAATTCTGCCCGGTCATCCTTTGTTCTGAGGCTCTTTCTTTTTTTTCTTTTTTTTTATTGTAGTTTATTTTATTTTTTTTACAATAAAGGCAGGATGAAGATGTTAAAACAGGTGTCAAGAATATAAATGCCTTTGTCATAATCCTTTAATTTAATCATGTAAAAAATATTCCATTCCTGCTGTGTAATATGAGCTTTCAGACCTGAATGAGGGGGAAACAAATTTGATGTGTAGTTTAAAATTTCTTCCAGACAAATGCAGCCCTGTTTATAATGGAGCATAAGCAATATTTAAACAGAAGTGCATGTACTTTGGGTTTCTTAAATTTGTGCCACTTAAATCATATCCTTAGCGTTTTAGCTGAACAAACACAGTTACGACGTCTTTTATGTTGCGTTTCTCTTTGCTTCTTTTAGTGTCTGATTGCATTTGCCTTTTCCAAACTCCTGTTGTTTTCAAATCTTCATACAAATTAAATGATATTTTGATTTTGACAGTTTAAATGAATATTTCAGAGTTTTTCATATCTGCTGAATTATGATCAAATATATTTTTTTCCAAGCTGTTGACTTTTTTGTTGACTTGCAGTTGACTTTTTTTTTTTTTTTTTTCATTACATGTGGCATTTTGTTCAAACTAGACTATAAATGTTTCCGGACAAACTGGGGGGAGGGGGAGAAAATCTAACCTATTGAATAATTTTGCTGATTTTTTTTTTCTTTTAAAAAGGGGATCTCATTTTGAAATTCTCCTCTCTACTCTGTCGAAAAAAGGAAATGTAAAAAGTCTGCAATTCCTGGCGTTAGATAAGACGTTCCTCCTCCTGCTCCCCCGTAAAGGCCGCTCTCTGCGTGTTTTGTATTTTACCGTTTACATTTCATGCCTTTGCACGTCACTGTAACTGTACGCTGCTGATGAGCTCGGCCGGTTTTGTTATCGACATAAAGCAGGCCTGCGCCGACCCGTCATAACCTCACAAAGGAACAAATCAGACACCGTCTGCGCAGTTTAATCCTAAAAAAAACAAACAAACAAAAAAAAAAAACAGTCTGAATTAATTAGTTATTAGCCTGTGTGATGTAATCATGCAACACTTTATTGATCTGCACAGTATTCTCCTGGATGGACTCGGCTCTGCCTGCACTCAGCCGTTCCTCACCTTATCTCCTTCCTCAAAGAGAAATCACTCTGGCCTTCCCCCTGCTGAAATTGGTGGCTGTGTCAAATGAAACTGCACAATAAGCCTGATACTTTCATTGCAAACACAATTTCTCTTATCAGGGGAAAACGACGGCTCCCCTCGCGAAGCAAGCCGTGGGCATCAAAGCAGAGCCGTGTTGTTGTTGTGGTTATGAGTTGCTCTGTGTTAATTGTGCGTTTTTGTCAAAGTGGGACTTTTGTCGTCTCTCTGTACGGTTCTGATTTTACTGTCACACTCTCGGAAAGCTGCAGATTGTCACAATCTGATCCAGAGATTGATTTATTCGTTGTTGTTTTGTTTTGTTTTTTTTTCGTTGATATTCAGTGTTTTTTTTTTAGTTTTTTTTTTTAGTGTTCCTCAATATTTGCTTGTTGCGTTTAGTCTTCAAATGTGAATGTATCGGAGTAATTGAGGGTGACTACACGCTGCAAAAACACCAAATCTTACCCGGTGTTTTTGGTCGAGTTTCTTCAAACGTCTTAGTCGACTTGAAATGAGACAAAACTGACTTTACAAGTAACTTTTCAGCAAAAAATTGGAGCTGGTCAATCATTTCCTAATGTTAATGAAGAAGCACTAGTTCCACTGGCAGCTTATTTCACCTACAACATGGGAAAAATGTCTTTTTATAATTGAAGTAATCTGCCAGTGAAACTAGTACTTTAAAATATATATTAAGCAATTATTGGCTTAAAACTAGCTTCTGTGTCTTCCTCAAAACTTACTTGTAAGTTAGTTTTGTCTCATTTCAAGTGCACAACAATATTAGTACACTTGAAATGATCAAAAATACTAAAAATTTGTCTTTACAGGGCAAAAATCCAGATCAAACTTCACATTTAAATAACAGAAAAACTACATTTAAATAACAGAAAAGTACATTTAAATAACAGAAAAACTATTCTCAGTGATAAAAACAAACAAACAAAAAAAAAACATGACAGATGAATAATTTGGGAATTTGGCATTATATCATCCTCTGTTATTCTTTTTAATTTAAAATTTTTGCGTTTTAGGAAGCTTCTATGAAGGGAAGAAGGAAACTAACAACACTGGATAACTGCTCTATTTTTAGAGACAATCACAAACGGAAACAAACACTCTGTTTGTATATGCATGAAAAAAAAACACCCTATGCGTAATATGTGTAAAATTGTCTGCATAAAAAAAAAAGAAATAAAAAAGGAAAACATCCCCGAAACACCGAGCGCATCAACACACAAAGTCTTGTTTGAACAGAGAGGCCTGGGAATGTAACGACACTTTACTGGAAAATAGTTGAGCATCTTCTGCGTACAGTTCATATTTATTTAACCTCTTTCTTTTTTCTTTTTTTTTTTTTTTCTTTTTCCTTCCTTGTCAAACATATTATAAAAGTTTCCATATGGCTTCGTGTTTTTCCTGAAATTTGAACACATTCGACCGTAATTTCTCCGTTGGTGTGTCTGGATATAATTGTTGACGAACGCATCGGTGCGTCCACTCCTGCTGTGACATCTGAGATCCATTACTGGGACTTATTACCAGCGACTATAAATAAGAAACGTGGAGAGTTGCGAGAAGAAGAGAGCAAGAGAGCAAAGCACTCGAGTGCTGTCGCGTGCTGACAGGTTAGAAAGCTTTGACTAATACTTGTTTTTTCAGAACATTTCAAAGGTTCACTTTTCTCTCCTTTTTTCTTTTTAAGTATAGAGAGGTTTATTGCCATGGTTCTCATGGAAATAAAGTCAGAAGGATTTATTGCCATCCTCATGGCCGAGATTAAGAGAAAGTGCTGCAGGCACATCTCTATGTGATGGATAAATTGCAAAAATTATATATACAATGAAATGAGTCGGGTAGTAAAAGATGTGCTGAATCGCATAAAAACAAAAAGAAAAAACACCCAATGCTCATCAATCATCAATATGGCTGTTTATAGATTTTATTTAACAAGAGCATTGGAAAAAAAATGGCTCAAATGATTTTAAAGTTTGCTGACCACTGGGATAGGTAAAGAAAGTGTAATTCAAATTCAAGCTTCACACAAAATGTTTCTTCTCTCGTTTACTGGAGCTAAAAGTTTAAATAATGCAGTGAAATAATGCTCCTGTCAGCAATACGTGATTTTCTTTTTTTTATTATTATTTTTTTGTTTTTATGAGGGTTATGTAAGGCCTCCATGTGAAATGTTGTTGGATCAATAGCTTTATTCCAAACACACACATCTCTGTCTCACTGTTTACGTCTGTCTGGAAAAAAATAAAAAGAAATTGTCCTAAAATAACCAGGGCATTTCCCAGAGGTCGTGTTACCTCGGTAATGTTCGGGTTTATTTCACATAATGCATTAATGCAACCTTTTTTTTTGTTTCATAACTTATTACTGAGTGGTTATAAAAATTTCAACCTGATGTTTGTGTCGTCTTGGACATCATTAGGCCACCGGGGGAGGGTTCCTGCTGCGAAGCAGCACCAGCTTTAGGGAAATGAGATATTGTTGCGGCTCTGACTCATCCCGTCCCGGTTAGAGCACACACACGGCTCCCCACCCAGAGCTGCTGCCACCCTCATCCAGTCTCACGCAGGTAAACACTCCCACACCTATTCACCTCTCTCTCTCTCTCTCTCTCTCTCTTTATTTTTCTAGCACACACATTCAGCCGCGTATCCATCAGCACGCTCTTTCATTTGGACGTCTCATATAATAAATGTTTACCGACTGGATGGAGGCCTTTGGCTCGGAGGAACTAGATGGGTCACCTTGACTGACGTGATAAATCTGTTGTCATATTTTACCCCTTGCCTCTATTGGTTCATATTTAAGCTTTTAGTTGTTATAATAAGTAAATATAAAATGTGTTAGTTCGTCTTTTGAAAACTGCTGCAGAAGCGTGTGATTTAAAGTGAATTATTCAAACTATCTACCGGCTTAAATAGAGTTTGTGGGACTCTACTGAGAGGTGGTAATCTCTCGATTGCAGGAGAGAGCTGTAATCGAACCCACGGCTTTGGGGTCACAGGATGACGTCTCCCCTCACCAATTCAGTCGTGTAATTCGGCGTTTCTCGGCTGATTTGCGGTCAGTTAATGTCAAACTGGTGAATCATTCATTTATTTTCGCTCTGAACACGGAGTTCCTCTGTGATTTATTGTTACTTTGTTCATAATCGGCGTCCCACCATGTTGCCGATGGCAGTTTAAAGTGGTCAGCTTTAATGACTTTTTATTAGTAATTAGCAGAGCTTGTGATTCGAACACCAGTCTGTGTGTGTGTGTGTGTGTGTGTGTGTGTGTGTCCCTGTATGATGAGGAGATCCTCACCTTACTCTGAAGTTTGCTGAAGGCGGCCAGCAGCTCCTCATTCTTCAGGTTCTGTGACAAACCGAGCAGCTTTGCTACATTATGTTCTCTTCCAACTTCTTTCTCTGTTTCAGCTAAATCAGAATCAACCTTTGTTCTCACTGTAGGAAAAAAAAATCCTTCTAAATCCAATTTATTTTCCCCATATGTGACTCTTGTCTGATACTTTTTCTTTTGTGCATGAGTCCTAACACCACATCCTTATCATCCTCACATCTATATTTTTAAAGTGGCCTCAGTCTTATGGGTCACGTCGCCTCACTTGTGATTTTTACATAACTGCATGTGACGGTTTTACCGTTTTTTTTTTTTTTTGTGCCGGCGGAGACAGGAAGTTGTAAACAACGGACGAAACAAGCATGACAGATGCTGCGTTTGTGCCGCCATTGCCTAAAAGCATGCATTCACTGTTTCAGCTGCGTCTCTTTATTCAACACTCTATAGGCTACTGGCTTCCTGTTACTAAAAAAATTCAAAAGTCTTTCCACAACAACATGGTTAAATATTACAGCAGATACTGTTTGTGCAACCAGTCATACTTTTTTTGAAAAAGTGCTGCAGCCGTCCGTGCGTGTGCGGCTCAGGCTAATCTAGACTACTCACCATGGATTCTGATGATGGCTGGATTAAATTTATGCTAACAGCTGCTCTTACAAAAATCTTGGTCTAAAGTCAGTAGATTGGTGCTGGGTTTATGTCATGTCATTTTCATTTATCTTTAAAAAAAATAAAACAAAATGCAGAGCTTACATTCATAATTTAATCTGAATCACCGTCTAACTGCCGGAGAGCAAATCTGCGAGCCAATGAGTTGACCTTATTCGAACGGCAGATCGGGTTTGATTGGTGAGAACTATTTTTTTTTGTGTGTGAGAAAATCTTTGTTTTATTCAAGTGAAGTAAACAATTTACAACCAATAATTAAGTAGCACACATTAAACTCAATGGACAACAGCTGCATTTTATTCGCCGGATTGCCGCTTCCAGCTGCAGAGACCTTTGAAAATGCACGCAGGCTTTCAGAGCGACACCGATTTCAAAAGTCTGAAATTGAACTAAATGTCTTTGACTTTCTTTTTCAGGTTAGATGATTTTTTTTTTTAGAATCACTAAAGGTACATTTTGACCCACAAATGTACCGCTTTACACTTTGTCCATCCGAGATCCATTAATGAAGGCGGATTATTTTGCAGTTTGTATATATTTTTTTTAAAGCAGACCTCTTCACCAGTCATGCATTGAAGTGAGTGAACTAATAACCACCTGGCTCGACTCTTGTGACAGAAATGTCACTTTCCTTTTTGCAGTTTAGTTGCATTTCCTGATGTTCCACATGTTGTGAGCTTGGCATTTACACAAGAGGAGTGTGACCTTTGAACATCAGTTTATAAAAAAAAAAAAAAAAAACTCATTTGAATACTGCACGCAGCTGTAAATAGCGTGTAAATAGTGTGAACAGCACACAGGGATTTTTATTTTTTTTTCTGTACTTGCCAGAGTTTAAAAATATGCAGAAACACCTAAGAGAATAATTACCTAAGAGAATAATTGTGTGTGAGTTGAATTCGGTTCATAAGCTGCTTTGTTTCGCAGTCGCAGACGATTTAGTCTTTCGACATTTACTTGTACACACAATATAGAAAAGCACAGTTACTCTGTGAAAACCTAAGGGGGATTGTTGTCATCCACTGCACCCTTTACACCTTCCAGATGTTGTCATGTTTAACTCAGACATGTCTCTTCTAATTGACAGATCGACTCAAAGCAGTGCAAAATTGTGATGTGGAAGGAAAATAATAGAGGTGTTTTAATAAATTTATTTTTTGTTTGTTTGTTTGTTTATTTGTTTTCTGCAAGAAAGTTGTGGCTCAGTCCGTTCCAGGATCACCTTTTGTCGCGATAAAATTAACAAATCTTTTGGGATATGTCTCAGCCAGATTTGCACATCTGGATTTCAGAGTTTTGTTTGTCTTATATTCTCCCCAAAAATACTTCAAGTGCTACCAGATCAGATTTAAGGATCTGTGCCGAGACTGTGGGAAAAAAAAAAAAACACAACCTTTTTACAGATGTTCACCGCATGGAATTTAACCTGAATTTAATTTTATTAATCTCAGTGTAAAGCGTCTCCAGAACATGATGCTGCCGCTGCTACGTTTTACCATGAAGATGGGTTTCTTTCATCCATGTTTTTTTTTCTTGCCACTCAAGGACAGACATGTGGAGTTTGTGACAAGCAGTTGATTTGCGGATAAATTCTCTTGCTTCTGCTTCTCTGATTCACGTTTTCCTGTCTCTTGAAATAGATGGAAAAATCTATACACTAAATATGTAAATTCTGGAGACAATTGCTTTCTAGTCTTGCATTTTATTTCAGGGTGTCAGACTGAAGCGCACTTATTTAAATCTTGTACAATCCTTTACAATTTTAGTAAAACATTTTTGTCAAAAAAAAAAAAAAAAAAAAAAATCAAACCATGAATCTTGTTTTTCCCACTTCACCAGCATGCACGCCTTTGCATTGGTCAGTCACATTAAAAGCCTAATAAAATACATTAAAGTTTGTGGCTTTAGCGCGACACAATGTGAAAAGTTGTATGGGTGAGACACTGCAGTGTACACTTGTGATTATGAACATGACTATGATCTAAATGTCAGTCAGTCCTGATTTGTTTAATTCTTTACTTATTTTTTTTTTAAATCAACCTTTATTGGCATTTGAAGCCAGAGGCTACATTTAAAATACTATCAGAAGAGCTAAGTGTTGTTGCCACCAGATAAGAAACCTTTAAATGGCGGTTCCAACTTGAAAAGGTGCAGGGGAGGCATGCAAGAGAGATGAAAAGGACAGAAAACGAAGCAGATAAGTCAGAGAAGGTGTTTAGAGTTCAGGTGAGAAGAGTGTGTGGGCACCCTGAGAGAAAATGTGAAACATCTGCTGGCAGCATCTCTGCCTCCTGCCAAACACCTCTCCTTAAATAGTAAAGCCTTGCCTGAAACCCACAAACCTTTTTTCAGTTTTGTTTTTCAGAAGACAGTGTAAAAAAAAAAAAAAAAAAAAGAAAAAAATTGTTGGTTCATCTTAAAAGCTGATAAAATGTTGGTGTTCGCAGAACGCTCTGAGCGTCTGCCCCTCCCGCCTGCTGATTTATCAGAAACGGCCGATCTTGTGTGACATATTCCCGTTTCAGACGGCGCTCCGTCCTGGCCGCGAGTCGCACGACGCCGTGCAAGTAAACAACCTGCGAATTTCTGGGGCGGGGGGAGGTTGTGTGTCGAGCCGTTACTGGCCGTCGGCTCATCTTTCCTTGCCAGTCATCTCTCCGGCCTTTTGCAGATCTCAAGCCGAGCCAACAGTAAAGCGGAGCCTCGACTCATCTGAGAACCATGCCGCCCCGTTACTCATCGGCTCCGATCAAAATCTCTCTAGCCAACTGGGAATCCTGGACAGGACCACCCTGACCATTCACAGAGAAAGGAATGAAAACAGATATTTCCATTGAAACTCTCTTCAGATAAGCCTAAAATGTGATTTCAGTCAGTTTCTGGGAGGGTTTCTATCTTTGAAAGTTTGCTGACAAGTTTAGTCATCCAGGAACATTAACTGCTGGAGAAATTGAGAAATTACACACACGGTAGATGTTTTGAAACCTTAAAATAGTTGTCAGCTGCTCGTTTAAGAGACTTTCAGACTGAAATCTTCACTCATTTTGTGTTGCTATGAGCAGGTGAGACAGGAAATTGCGTGGGAGATGTTTGCAATAGCAGCAGTCCTCAGAGTTTAAAATTGTGTTTACAATTCAACAGTATCAACACTTATTGTGCATTTCTCTTTTTTTCTGCTCCCCGTGGAGCGCCTGATGGAGAACAGCATGATTTTTTTATTTTTTTATTTTTGTTTTTTGAACAGTTAAGCAGATGAGACAGGAGGTGGGGCAGCATGAGGTCCTTAACTTCCATCCATCATGGCGGACCGTCGTGGCGCGTTGCAAACAAACCTGAGCTGCTTGCGGAGCGACGGCGAACCAAATCCTTGACATTGCGCACCGAAGAAAAACAAAGGTGACATTTGACATTTACCGTGATCAGTTCGTCCTCGGCTGCTCCCAGCCAAAGCTGCCGTGTGTTTTCTGCAGTGTGCGCAGTAAGTCGTCAGCTGATGAGTAAAAAATGTGTTTCTGTCCATTAAGTGACAACAGACAAACGGACAGACTCGCAGCTCTGCAAACTGTAACCACTAAAACAACCACATCGGCCACTTTAGATGAAAACTAAACTTTTAGAACCCTCAGGCTTCATTGTTTGACTTTTATGAAGAGACATTTGGAGTGCCAGCCCTCCACCCATCTTTGCGTCACGTAAAGTTCACTGAATCTGAATTTTTACGCCGGTGCACCTTTTTTTCTCTTTTCCTTTTTGCAGATGATTGTTTATTTTTGAATTAAGAGCCTCCACTGTGAAGAAAACATCTTACATAGTTTAGGAATCAAGTTTGACTTTATTGTGACAAAACAATAAAAATAAAAAAATTCCATAGCAAGTTGTATTCCTCAACAGCATAAATATTCCTGGATGTTTGACCACTCCTTTGGTGGACTTGTCAAACTTTTATTGAAATTTAGTTGGTTTCCATTTAGGAAGCAAATAGGTGTGGGGTCAGGGCTTTGAAGACACCTTTCCAGTTGCTCACCAATTATTCTGTCCAAAACCAGCTTTGATTTGGACAGAGCTGTGGAAGCATCCAGGATGTCCACGTTTCAACAGTCCTGCTGTTGCATTAAGGTAAAGTTAAAACATTTGGAGACAGGAGTTGCTACAGAATGACGCTTCCACCAACGTGCACACTTGGTACAGCGTTCCCAAGTCTCCTTGAACTTTTTTTCTGCCATTGTGGCCAAATACCTCATGATTTGTTTCCTACTGACCGTACAGGTTTGTGTCGACGTTAAGCTAGCTTTGGAGCTAGCTTAACGTCTTTAAGCAAAAGCCGGTTGCAAACGACAGCGTTCGACACAGGTGAGCGTAAATGTGCTGCCCCGTAAGCGGCCGATGGCTGTCGTGCCTTAGCGGCACTCAAAGCTGTTTATAGGATCAAAAATCCCACTTTTTCGTCCGTTGAACACTAACCGGGCCACAGGGTGGGTCAGATGATTCAATCTGAATCCAAACAAAAAATCAAAACTGGTTTAGAAAATGTTGAGTCAGGGGACAACAAGCTGCTGGAAAGTCCTCCGTAAAAAAACGGAACCCAAATCTGTTGAAAAGTTACAAACTATGCCTGAAATCTGAGTCCGTGCCAGAAAGCAGATGGTTTATCCAACCAAGAAGAGTGATCAAATTGCAAGTGCAGGTATTTATATTGGCACTTGTATGCATATAAATTCAAACTTGTGCACCCAGCTACTTATTTTATAAATTAACTTACGATGTATTTAGTCCATCCTCCAGCTGGAATGATCCAAATCTATCAGTAGAGACCCAACACTGATTATATTCATGTTCCTTGGTGACTGGATGCGAACCTCTGATCAGAACTCTACTTAAAAAAAAAAAAAGGAAATGTAAAAATAAAGCAGTTCCTGCTGTTGCACATCCAGCCGAGCTTGTGGGGAACTCTCCGTGGGTTTTAGGTGCAATGTGAGAAGAAAGACAAAGTCTGAATCAGTTACAGCTTTTGACCGCAGCAGCGTCTGAGTCAGTCCCAGGCTTAAGTGCTGGGTTTCCAGAGGAGCTTTCTTCTGCCTTAAAAGCAACATATTATTCCCTCAATCTCTGCTTCACGTGAAATTAAAACATGACAACCTAAACAGCGGTGGCTTTGCGGTGACTTTTCAGGAGTGGTGAACGTTCGGAGCTATCCGAGAGCAAAGGGCTGATGGGAGGGGGGGG